>NC_087159.1:12157500-12167500 GCF_035594125.1 Scylla paramamosain
TAATCAAAATAAAGGAGTTGCGCTCAGCAAAGATTATTCACTATAATACTAGGACGTTTCACATTCAGTAATTTAAAACATCTTGTGATTTTATGTCATCATCTGATACAGGCTTGGTTTTACCCTATAACGTCTTAAAAGAAAGATGGTATGGCTCAGCTGTGTGGAATACCGAGGGACAAAGGTTGGTCCATTATTCTCGGTCATTGATGAGGTTCTTATCAGCCTCGTTATCAGGACAGGGTTTACGTACCAGTGCGGATAATAGTTGCGGCTGAAGATCTCAGCATTAAATCTAATTCAGTTTAGGATGTAGACATTTCGACGGTTCGTGGATGGGACTTGAAAAAAAAAAAAAGTTTCCGACATGTTTGGCAGTTTTTACTGATTGTGTTGTAAATTTTCCTTACTTCCATCAGTGGTATCTAATTGTTTTATTTTAAAATGGACATTTTCACTCCTCTAGAGATGATATCAGAGTTTCAAACTTTACTACTATGGCTAACACTTTAAATCACTATCTTACGAGTACATGACGTCTCTCTTTGTTTCTGACAGACCTGCACGCTCCACCCCCCTCTATGCTCTAACTACCACACTGTATTTTGACAAGTCACACAGCACGTCAGTGTGGTTGGTATCGATAACGTGTACAAAACAAGTAAGGAAAGTTGAATTAATAAATAACAGATTGCGATGACCGATAGAGTTATACAGGGATAAATACAACTTACATATGAACATAAGAAAATAAGGGAAGTTGCAAGAAGCCATCAGGACAACACGCTGCATTCCCCGCATGAACCATAACTACCTTTTGTCACCTGTTCTTGGAATGATTCCAATATAGGTACATCTTAAACAATGATTTTTGGCCAGATGACTTCACGCCCCCTTGTATCTTCCACACACCTCTCTAGGGGGGCGCTCACCCATCTTGGGATCCCTGCTTTAAATCAATATGAAATCTACTTAGCAACATCTTGCAAGCGTAGCGACAATCTATTCAAGACAATAAAGTTATATAGATAAATAAATAAATTATATATATATATATATATATATATATATATATATATATATATATATATATATATATATATATATATATATATATATATATATATATATATATATATATATATATATATATTGTCTCCGTGCGGAAGTAAAGAAGATAATGTTATTAGGGAATGACTGCTTAACAATTCATGAAGATTTGTGGGATTCCCTAGGTACTTAACTCGATCCCGCTCAGTGACCATCGTTGCCACGACGGAACACGCAGGTTAGGTCACGAGGCGCAGCCAAAACATGAACTATTACGTGGTTCATCTACATCTGTGGTCCACGAACTTTTCCAGCTTGTTACACAGTTTAACATGCTGCATTAAGCTTGTTACGCCTTTTAAAAAATGTTAACACATGTGTCCAGTACTAGACACGCCGTGATCAAGGCTACTGAGTGACTGTTCTGAAACATATCTGTCAAAATACTCGTGTTGCCACACACTCATATCTCTTCTTTTCTAATACTGTATAGCAGCTTTAATGTTTTTGTTATTCGGTTCAACTTATTTACCCAATTATAATAGGTTTACTTTACAACTTTACGTACAAAGATCAAATCAACATTAATCTTATTGCCAGGTACCGCAATGTTTTCTTGATTTCCAGATTTCTTTTTTTTTTTTTTTTGTCGCCCTTCCATTGCCGGCCAAAAAAAAAAAAAACGTTCTATTACCTCTAGGGGGTAATTTAACCCCATTAGCTTGGAAACCACTGAGCTGCATGGATGAGTTTATCTGTCTGTCTTTTTATGTATCTACTCATACTGTCATCATCCATGTAGGGCTTTCTAAGTATCAAAGAAAGTTCGTAATGATTGAGTCTTTCTGTTACTCTACTGAACCACCAATTTTTATTTACCTCATATTCTTGACATCTACGTAAGAATATCAGTATAAGACATGTATTTTATCTACTCTTTTCTCTCTACTTTTCACTTCTAGTAGCTACGTAAGGAATACTAATCGCGTACACGGTCTCCTTAACTAAGAGCACTGTCAGCCTACTCCACAGAAAACGTCATCGCAGAGCACCAGGAGGTTTTATCAGAGGTCTATCGCAGTTTCCGAGTACCGAGATCATGAGACACACGTGGTGGTTACAACTGACGAATTCACTCGTACTCGCACAGGCACCTTCGCCTAATGCTGTCTCGACCATCCTCTCTCTCTCTCTCTCTCTCTCTCTCTCTCTCTCTCTCTCTCTCTCTCTCTCTCTCTCTTAGTTGGAGGTTAACATGGTATTATTACATAAAACTGAACACAGCGTCACTGCGTCACAAGACAGGCAGCGGTAAATACATTCTCCTGAGGACCTCCCGAGAGAGGATGAGTATCTAATCACCTTTATCATCCTTCTGCCCCCTGGCCGTGTAGCAGATAACTTGTAACCAGGAGTGTGAATCTCCCACACACAAACACGATGACAGCCCCGCAAGAGGTGTGTGAGTGCCGCGCAGGCCAGGCGTGATCGGGACGTGTGGGTTGCCTGATCTCTGCCTGCTGTGTTATCAGGTCACGATATGTCACTGCCCTGGTCAGTGTCGCTGGTGGGCAATCTCAGCGGCGGGGACAAGGTCTGGGTGAAGTGAGAGGTATTATCATGAAGCTGTTTGTGGCGCATTATAGAAACAAAGCAGAACACTTAAAAAAAAAAAAAAAGTGTTATGACTCGGACGAGCTGTACAGCACACGAAAGTTTGTTAGCAATTTAGTTATTTCCCCGTATTACCCTGCTCCTCTATAGCGCTGCATCTCTTGATAAGGAATCCCATCACCAGCCAATGACCATATATATGTAAATTTAGTGTGTAGGCTACTAGCCACCCGGCGGAGCTTACAGGCTGAGCATTTCCACTGAGTGTAACCAAAAGACACTCATGATTCCTCTCTTCCCTGCCACTGACTAAGATGCACTTGCAGAGGTTTGAGTACCTTCACGGGGCGCCAGATGATGCTTGTGATGAGGCCGATCATGCACTTAGCTAGCACCAGCACCATTGAGGAGATGGCACTTGACTTACGGTCATTCACTTTTTTGTCTCCTGAGGATGCTATTTACGTAACATTGAAGATACCAGGCTTCATGAAGGTCAACTGATATCTGATTAGTGGATCCCTGGAAGGAGAATAATGGGAAGGGAAAAAAAATGAGGTTTAGCGTAACGTTATCTTTTTTTTTTTTTGTTAACTAAAGTTAACATGGATCAAAGTTAAATTGCGTTAAATTTAACTTGGATAAAATAACAAAATGACATGTCTTTTTCCATAACGTGGTTCATAACTACTCTACGATAACAGTGGTCATTCAGATAGGTGACGTTCATGTTGTCGGCAAGTCGATGGGAACACATTTGCTTCTTGAGACTAAAGACAAGTAAACAGTAGAGGCTGTGCTTGTCTGTCCCGTCCCTGCATGCATCACCATTGCCACCATCACGAGGGGCGAGCCAGCATGGGTAAAGAAAGGACGGTCTGTGGGGCCAGAGAGGCCAGGAATTTATTCTCTGAGGAACACTGGAGGACACATTTGTGCTTCCACGGAATTTGTACAGTCGTAAAGCACACATTATTCTCTCCCGTCAACAAGAGTGCTACAAGTGTACTAAATCAATGTTGAAATCGCCTAGTAAAGGTAGTAGAATGGCAGTATAAAATCTCCACACAGGAAACTATTACCTGCGTGGAGACTCGTAATGAATGTCATACGTTCAGACTTCTTCAGGTTCTTTTTAACAGATAGCTTTCTTCATGACCTCCAGGGAAGATCACCGTAACCTCACAAAATATCTCTATCTCCTCAAATACTTGCCGGAACAGCGACAAATAATAATCACATACAAATAAATATAAATCTAACATACAGTTTTACAGTCGGAATTACAAGATTAGTTTGCTTACGAAATCCGCATTGAACACGTCACCGCCCTCGCCACAGAAACCATCAGGGCCATCAGTATGAAGGCTCCCTTAAGACCGCGACACCCCGAAGGCGGCGGCTTGGTTACTGTGGGAGTGCGGCGGAGGGAAAGAAGGGACAAGAGGGGTGGGGCACTTGGGAGTCAGCCAGCAACTCCCTGCCTTGTGCGCCCCCTCCTCCCTTTCTTTCTCTCTGCCCGTCTCTTCTTGATAACTACGTGCAAGGTACAACACGTAAACGACCTCTCCAGGCAAGTCTCTCTTGTTTGTATCTTCGGTAATGCAGTAACCAAAACAAACCACAATATTAATTTAACTAAAAAGAAAAGAAAATAGTGATGAGTTGTCGCTGTCAGGAATGAAATACATTTTTTTTGTTTCGTCGCATAATATATTATGAGGAAACGTTTACAGGGCGACGTCAGTCCTAAGCATGGATGAGAACAATAATCACACGCCTATTCAAAGGAGAATGTGTAGGGCGTTTAAAATGAAGCCAGTGGATTACGCTGCACTGGTGCCATTACTGGGAAGAGACAGCAAATTTGGAGTTACAGAGATATTAAGGTTTAGCTAAGAAGGCGGAGAAGGAGCAGCACTCGCTAAGTACTCACAGGAGGGCGCCATACAAAAATAGAGGAAATGGAGAATACAAAAGATTATTGTTTTTTTTTTAGGAAAGTTTCATCTTAATAAAAGTCAAAAAAGATTTAATCAGCAGCAACAGTGGTTATACAAACACCTGCGTTACTCTCAATAGAAATAGTCCTTAAACTAATGATTACTAGGTTTATATAAAAAGCATATTGTGTACCAGGACGCCGGTAAGCAAATTAAAACACACACACACACACACACACACACACACACACACACACACACACACACACACACACACATTGTAGGATTATCCTTACATGCAACACCAGGAAAATTTCTCTCTCTCTCTCTCTCTCTCTCTCTCTCTCTCTCTCTCTCTCTCTCTCTCTCTCTCTCTCTCTCTCTCTCTCTCTCTCTCTCTCTCTCTCTCTCTCTCTCTCTCTCTCTCACACACACACACACACACACACACACACACACATACAAACACCCGTGGCCAGGCGTCTCTTTGATTGGATTAGCAAGGCAGGGTCGCGGCTGACTGTTGATTTCAGTGAGCCTCACTGAACACAGCCAACTAATGATTTCAAGTTTAATTTTTGCCGGTCTCCTTAAGTGCTTGAGCAGCGTCCTGGTGAGCTCTCTCTCTCTCTCTCTCTCTCTCTCTCTCTCTCTCTCTCTCTCTCTCTCTCTCTCTCTCTCTCTCACACACACACACACACACACACACACGTGTCGGGCAGGCGGAAGGCAGCGTATTGGTGTGTGAAGTGCAGGGTTGCCCGTACGAGAAGCGTGTCTATCGACTGGACACACACTTGACAACACTGCTCACCTTTCTGCTTATGAAGCGCTAACATACTCGTACGTTGCAGAAATTTACTTTATTCCGTGCTATTTACGAATAAAGCTGATAAATTATCCGAAATTCAATCGTGCTGATATTGATTTTTTTTGTTTTTATGAAACTAGAGAATAATCGAACGGTGCTTTTTATCTAAAAATCTATTCACGATTTAACCAGATTCAAAACGGCAAATCGGAAGTACAGACCAATGTGACCATTAGCTTGTCCAGGGTGGCGGCGTGGCGCGGGACGATGGAGCGGGACCTCGGCACCCAAACGAACGTCATTGAAAACATAAATCTGGCGCATCTCTGTTCTCGTGACTGATTGAGCTTCGCAAGAGTGGAGATGAAGGTGCCGCAACACCGTGCTGGCTGCGCGAGCCCAGAGGAGGGGATACCAGCTACTGAGCGTTGAGCCCGGGCTGGAACTCCGTGAGTTCAGAACAGCTCAATGCCTTTGCAACAGTTGTTCAAGCTCCACCACTAACCTGAAGCAGTCTCATGACATCTTACGGCGACTGAGCCTCGCCAGGGTCACTTCCGTCTGCTGTTGATCATGTGCAGGCAAGATTTTTCACGCATTAATGACAAGCATATTAATTGCTTTATTTGTGCTTATGCAAACTGCATATAAAAATATTATTTGAAATTAATATGTAATAAAAGTCTGCACGGCAGACCGGAACAGTAAAAACTGCGTATAAATGCAATACTTGGAGTCACCCTCATCACCAGCCTCGCTCACCCTCTGGAAGGGCGGCGTGCCGGGCTGGTGCACGGCGGGCGGGGCTTGAGTCCTACTTAGCTTACATAATACAGCACTACTTCGCAGGAAGGCTGTATTAATCATCGTCTGTTCCGTGGCACACGTGGTGTGGAGTCTCGGCCAACACATTCATGAGAGGAGGGGTAGGGATGCAAGCAGCAACCCGCTCACCCACCACACCAACGCGACAGCCCGCGGTGGGCTGCGCCACGCTACTACCTGCATAGAATCTTCGAGTCCATCAAAAAAGCCATCACCGCCGTCGCCGCTTTACACCAGCTAGACGCAACTCGGCGCGCCGCAGCAAATATCAATTAAAATATTTGTATGCTGAATTGCCTAAACAGATATCCTGAAAAAAAAAAAACACACTGAGCCTCTAGACTTTTAACAGCTATTACTGAACATTTTGGAGATTCACCGTCTTAAGCCAATCGCGTCCAGTACAGTATGGCGGAAATATTTCAGTTTTCACTCGTGACTGCCTTTTCTCGGCTGATTGTTTCCACTTGCACAGCTCCATGTGTCAGCAATACTGCTCCAGCAACACAAGCATCGCGCTTCACTGCAGCACGCTCGGTTCTTCACCATGACCAGCAACCCACAGCCTTAACACACACACGAGCTTGCCATGCATCAGTATAGAATGTACTTGTATAGTATAGTATATAGTATATATATGTGGCTGTTTCTGGTATATTAGGTTACAGCACAAACGTTTAGGTAATTCAGAATCATGCAGTATAAGTAAGAATACGTGGAATTTTCGCTACTACCTGCCAACCAACGGCGCACCAAGAAAAAAAATATCGTAAAAAGCTGGGAGCTGATTCTCAAGATATATTTTTTGTTCTCCGCTGATCAACTGACAAAATTTCTTCACCAAACAAAGGATGATTTGTACCAATTTTTAGTCAGCTTATTAGTGAGTTACTTCATAGAATCAATTAAGTTTGATTGACTTAATTCAAAATAATCCATAATGCTCTCGTTCTTGAATCACATCAACTACTGCCTCCTGTTCACCATATTCTATAATAATCTATGGATCAGGTAACGTCTGGCAATGATGAAATTGAGTCAATCTCCAGGCAAGCTGTTCGTCCCTCAGCTCCTCGGCGCGGCTCCTCGGTGATGCCGTCTTCGTGTTTGCCCAAACCTCAACAGTGACGGCGCGGCGCAGGAGCCAGGCGTCTATGGGCCCGGCCAAGAGGAGCCTCGGAAGTCGAGCGAAGCCCCCTCACGCTATTCTTGACTTACTATTGATGCGAGGAGCAGGATTGCAGCAGCGCGTCGCTCTCAGACGGACTCTTGATGAATCCCTCCAAGGCCAACTCCTTGTCGATGATGCCCCCAACTTGTTGGGTATCTTGGTCTTGTTGCTGATGGCCTCCACCTCCTCCTCCTCCCCCTCCTCCACCGCCTCCACCACTACCTCCACCACCTTCTCCCCCTCCTGCCACCATCCCGTGCTCTACTGTCTGTACCTGCCGGAGATGAAGACACTCAGAGACACATCGGGAGAGTAGAGAGGCACTGATCACCTGTCAGGGAGTGTGGGATGTAAGGGAGAAACAGGATACTGAATACTGAGCTCAAACGAAGTAGAAATTCAATGTGTTTAGACTTTTATCTGAAGGACATCATCATTTATTCATTTACTTTAGAAATCGTTGCAAAATAGTATGACATGAGCTATGAACGGCAACAATACTCTTTTTTTTCAGGAAACGCGACTGAAGAAGTTTAAAACTGAATCACAGCGTGGATGTAAGTGAAGCAGTTACAGCAACAAAACCACCACGCTGGTAAGCACTGAAGAAAACAGAAGGTACAGAAACAACTGAGAACGAGAACAACACGGAAGAGAAGAAATAGAAACGAAGACGAAGACGAGACAAGGACAAGACAAGGAGGAAGGAAATATCACGAAGAGACGAAGGAAAAAAAAGTCAGGACAGAAATAAAACACTAAAGGGAACAAACTGAACTAAACAAAACTAAACTAAGGCTCCGTTCATCTATATCTTGTGTTGCTTTTGATGTGAGTTAAAAAACGCTGGGAGATCTAAATGAAGTAGCTCAAGGGGCAGTGGCTGAAAGGTGCTGACAAAGGGATGCTAAAGGAGGTCTTCCAGTAGGGCATGATGCTGCATCCTGGAACAGTGAGACGAGAGTGAATGACAGTGAAGGAGAGTACTGGACATACACAGGAGAGCGTCGCCCTAACTCTGAGCTCTGAAAGAAAAAGATGGTGAAGAGAACAGCGACAGACACGAAACTCAGGAACACACCTCGTGCTGATTCTTTGACATTAAAGGACGAGAGAGAGAGAGAGAGAGAGAGAGAGAGAGAGAGAGAGAGAGAGAGAGAGAGAGAGAGAGAGAGAGAATCACCGCCCTAAATCAAATAAAAAAAAAATATATATATATAACACCTCCATTAACACCATTAACACTGATCTCTTCGCACGTGAACCTGACAGAAAATAGAAAAATAAGGCCACAGTACAATATTCTCTCTCTTCTTAAAACTTCACAGAAAGAAAACGACATCCACTCCGAACAGAAGAAAAGGAAAAGGTCGCATACAGTCGCAGTCCTGAGTTTCCTTCAAATACTTTGGGTTCCTCTCCTCTGACGTACACTCTACAGTCGTGGTCAGAAGCTGTGAAACATACCACACTCAATTCCGTTATTCTCTCTCTCTCTCTCTCTCTCTCTCTCTCTCTCTCTCTCTCTCTCTCTCTCTCTCTCTCTCTCTCTCTCTCTTTTTTCAGTGCTTTCCTCGGTCTTAAATCTTGTGGTATATTGTAAGATATTCAGCAGATGAGAGAAATTACCACTGAAGTAAAGCGTGCCACACAGAATGAGAACAGGAGGTTAGCACTCAACTTCTGACAACGACTGTATACACCACATAATATAATCAATACATTTCGTCCTGCATCGCATCTTTATATATATATATATATATATATATATATATATATATATATATATATATATATATATATATATATATATATATATATATATATATATATATATATATAATTTCAGGAAGACAGAAAAGGAAGGAAAGGTGTGTGTACTGCTGGAAGGGAAGGGAATGGAAGGGAGAATGCAACAACAAGGACAAGAGCGAAAAATAAGAGAGAGAGGGATGAGAGAGATGACAGAGAGGGAGCGAGGGGGGGTTGGGTGAGGGCTGAGGGAGAAAAGGGATCAACTGCCATCAAAAGTACTTTACAAAAATCTTAGCACTACTGCAATAATAATAATAATAATAATAATAATAATAATAATAATAATAATAATAATAATAATAATAATAATAATAATAATAATAATAATAATAACAATATTGTTTACTCAATTATTTCCTGTCAGATTACTTTAATGAGTATATATATATATATATATATATATATATATATATATATATATATATATATATATATATATATATATATATATATATATATATATATATATATATATATATATATATATATATATATATATATATATATATATATATATATATATATATATATATATATATATATATATATATATATATATATATATATATATATATATATATACTCAAAAAAATTTTAATACAAAGTTCTACAAGGAGCTAAAACACACAAAAGTCCACAAAAATCATGTAAAAAGTTTCATCAGAGATGCACAAAAAGTGTGGAGGAAAACTTGCAGCAGCAACAGGGGGAGGGAGAGAGCGAGTAGCTTTATATGTGTGGGAATACTAGGCGCTATGAAAGCTTTATTAC
>NC_087159.1:12172500-12200000 GCF_035594125.1 Scylla paramamosain
CACACGCACACACACACACACACACACACACACACACACACACACACACACACACACACACGCACACGCACGCGCGCGCGCGCGCACGCGCGCACGCACGCACGCACGCACGCACGCACGCACGCACGCACGCACACACACACACGTGCAAATTTCAGCTGACTACATAAAAATGTTTCAGTCAGAGAGGAATATATATATATATATATATATATATATATATATATATATATATATATATATATATATATATATATATATATATATATATATATATATATATATATATATATATATATATATATATATATATATATATATATATATATATATAGTCCGTCTCACTATAGCCACGGCGGGCAGACTGGGCCGCTTTCAAAACACTAGGGTACAGCGGATTTTGAAAAATGCAGCGAATTTTTTTCAAATGTGTCAAGTACCAAGGAGAGAGTCTAGGAAGGCTGCCAAGGTCTGGTACGACAACTATGCAAACATCCATAAGCAGCATTTGCCAAGCCACGATAACCCGAGGTGGAGGGAGATGGAGTGACATCAGGCATTCACTTGCTGTGACCACCGGGGAAGGTGCCCCCTTTGCCGTCTCGAGGCCTGTGACTGCTGGTCACAAGACATAGTGACAAGGTGGTGGTGATGGTGGAGGTGGTGATGTTGGTGGAGCAGCAAGGGGTTGTGGTGGTGGCGATGGTGGTGGGTCATCACACATTATCGCCAAGCACAGCGAGAGGTTGTTGTGTACAACGTGAGCTGCAGGTTTGGAGGCCACACCTAGGCTACTGGTGTTCTACCGAGGAGGACGAGGAGGGGGGGTGAGGATGGGGGAGGGGGTGAGGGGAGCGATGAGACTCCTTTACCTGCGCCGCTAAGCTGAGTGACCTCACGCAGTCCATGGCGTACACGTTATCTGTCCTTCTTTTGCCCTTCTTTCGGCCCCTTCCCCTCGGCTGCAAGATAACAAAAACACCTCCATGTAGCTTGTGTGTGTGTGTGTGTGTGTGTGTGTGTGTGTGTGTGTGTGTGTGTGTGTATGCGTGTGGATGAAAGGGTGTGTGTGTGTGTGTGTGTGTGTGTGTGTGTGTGTGTGTGTGTGTGTGTGTGTGTGTGTGTGTGTGTGTATGCGTGTGGATGAAAGGGTGTGTGTGTGTGTGTGTGTGTGTGTGTCTGGACGTACACGCGTACGTGATTCACTTTCCGTAATTCAGTTTCATGAAATATTTTCATATATTTTCTTCCTTTTTCTCTCTTTACTTTTCGTTCTTTCTCTTTCTCTCTTCATTCTTCATGTACACGTCTTTCTTTCCCTCCATTCGTTGCATCTTACTTCTTCCTCTTTCTCTTTCTCTCTCTATCTCTCTCTCTCTCTCTCTCTCTCCGTCTCTTTCTCCCCTTCTCTCTTTTGAAATCCTTCGAGTCTTCATCAACAGAGAGGGACGGGGATAAACTGCTGCAGGAAGGAGAGTGAGGGGAAGGCGAGAAGGGAGGAATGCTGCAAAGGAACCAGAAATAATCGGGACGGGAATTAAAATGAGCAAATCAGGAACAGGAAGGGAGACGATGAAAATATACAATTCTCTCTCTCTCTCTCTCTCTCTCTCTCTCTCTCTCTCTCTCTCTCTCTCTCTCTCTCAAATCAAACAGTAGGCTTAATTAGAGGCATTTCCCAGGGCCAGTGCTCTTAATTGGACGCGTAATGAACACGTCAAAACTGATCGTCCTCATCCCCTCCAAGTCACGATGAGCGAAGGCCGCCGAGAAGAGGAGGATAGACTCACCCGAACTCTCGTACCCTCCTTAAGAAATGTCGTACATTAAATCGATATCACTCTACATATCAGTTCCCTTTACCTCCTTCTATCTGTCTGTCTGTCTGTTTGTCTGTCTGTCCTTCCCAAGCGAGATTCAAAGGTAAAATGATCGCTTACGACGAGGGGCTATGTATTGTTATAGGTGAGGGAGAGAGTTTTCCTTATATAGAATCATTATGTGAGTGTGTTTGGGATGCTGGAGTTCAAGGTTAATGAATGGTAATGTAATGAACGTGTGTGTGTGTGTGTGTGTGTGTGTGTGTGTGTGTGTGTGTGTGTGTGTGTGTGTGTGTGTGTGTGTGTGTGTGTGTGTGTGTGTGTGTGTGTGTGTGTGTGTGTGTGTGTGTGTGTGTGCTTATACGATTTGTCCACAAGTGTTCTAGTCATTTATTTGTTCTCTGTGTTCCTGTGTGTATTCTTGTCTGTGTTTTTTTGCCTGTCAGTCTGTTTATCAATGTATCTATCTAGTTATCCATTTTATTCTCTCAAACTTCGTCATCGTCCTTGTCTGCTTGTCTATCTGTACGTTTATTCACATCTATTTCATATTCATCTATCTACCCATCTATCAAAGTCCATCACCACACTCCTTTATCAGTCAGTTAACTGGTGCTGCCTGCCTGTTTGCCTTTCTGTCTGTTTACTTATCCACCTGCATGTTTATTTGTCTTGTCTACCACACTTCGCTAACGTCCACCGCGCGTGTCTCACCACAGCTGCTTGCTCTAGGTGACTAACACGCTGGAAACTAATCAACTTACAAAATATACTTCTATTCGAAATTCGACCGTAAATAAAGTAATTTAGAATGACATCGATACCATCGAGGACCTGCCACGTGGTATGGGAAGACAGGATGGTATGAGCAGTGATGGGACGATGAACGCCTTCGCTTCGAAATTTAGTAAAATGAGTTTCATCTCTATTTAGCGTCACATTGATTATTAACCTCTAGTGCACGAAAGAGGAAAAGAAAATAATGAAAAAACAAACAAACAAACAAACAAACACAAAATGGTCATAATATGAAAAAAAATATATATACATAAAAAATGTACACATATTCAAAGATTATGTATATGTGTAGTAAGCTATTACAGTATATTTACCTGTGAAGATAATGAAATTAGCCTTGAAAGTGAGTGGTTTTGAGTCACGGTGATAAGGGCAGAGGAATGATACGAGACGGAGGGGAGGCGGAGGGAGGGCGTGAGGAATGCAAAGAAGTAGTGGGGAGAAATTATGCAAGGGAAAGAAGGGCTGGAGTAAAGGGAGGGAGATACTGTAGATATGAGAGATGGGGATGACTGGAAGGGTGAGGTGCAGGGAGTAAGGGAAGGAGGGAGGCAATACAGTGGTAGTGAGGGGGAAATAGAGGAAAGGAGGGGGGAGGGAGGTAAGGTGAATTTGGTGGGCAGAGCAACACGTGGCCAAGGAGGAAATGAGGAAAAGAGGGAGGAAATGAGAGAGAGAGAGAGAGAGAGAGAGAGAGAGAGAGAGAGAGAGAGAGAGAGAGAGAGAGAGAGAGACGATGGGTGTGGTGAGGAGAGCAACACGTGGGGGCGAAAGGAGGAAGGGAAGGAGAGAGGAAAGGGGGAAAAGGAGGAGGGAGCATGGAGGCAGGGAAACAGGTGACGAGGAGTGCACGTCACCACACATAATGGACAGGTAAAGACGAACACAACGGCCCTGTGAAGTTTCAATATGGCCGCTGTGTGTGTCTGCCTGCCTCTCTTATTACCCAATCACGTGCCTTTGATCCACTCCATCGACCAATAAGAGAGGCGGATTTCCCAACCGGCTTTCATGAGTCACCCAATCACGTTGTATTTTCTCCCGTTTCAGCCTACAGGAGAAAGGCGCACCTTCTCCCAGCCAGGCCAGTGCAATCACGTGTTATTTCAGTGGCCTGCCCTTCCCATATCAGCCAGTAAGATAAACGGACTCATTTCTTTCCACAACTAGTCCTGTAACAAACCTTGACCAATCAGATTACAGAAACAACCTACTTACAACCCTGCGCACTAACTTTTTTTTGGGCGCAATGAGTGACCAGAGTCACAATCTGTTCTAAAACTCACTCTTTCCAATTAGATAAAGATTAGCCACCTATTTACCTACCACAAACATATCACCATCAATCCTGCCAGATATTCTTCCCCCATAATCCCTTACAAGTTTTCAGACACTTAGTTTTACAGTTAAGCGTGTTAATGGAGGAGGCAGTAGACACCTGCCGAAACGATAATTACTCCCAGTGAGGTCTAAAGCACTGTTCAGGGGGTGCTGTGAACTTATCATTAAACCCAGCTGTGACCTCACTGAACGTTTCCCTTTGTGTCTCACAACACAAGGGGGTAGTCACAGCCTGCCCTTTAAAGACAACTCTCTTCCTCCACACAAAACTACAAGCACCTAATAACACACACACCCTTCACTCAAAAATTTTAAAATCATGGCGACTCCTACACCAGCCTCGGAGTCCCCATCTGGGGAGGGGACCATAAATGTCCCCAGGTCGGACTGCCTTTCCGTCGACGACCCTAAGTGTCTTGACACCCCCCTCAACTTTTTCTTCATTAACTTCTGCAACATTCGCGGTCTAAGATCTAATTTTCAATCTGTAGAACACCACCTCTCCTCTTCTAAACCTCATCTTCTTTTCCTCACTGAAACTCAGGTGTCTGAGGCAACTGACAGTAGCCCCTTTTCTGTTCCCTCCTACTTTCTCTATCCTCGTTTTCGATCCAAAGCTGGATGCTGCGTTTATGTGCGCAATGACTTAACCTGCTCTCGTGCCCACGCTCTTGAATCTTCCGAGTTTTCCACCATCTGGCTACGACTACAGAGTCATTCTCATACTAAATTTATCTGTGCTGTATACCTCTCTCCTAACTCCTCTGATTATAAGAAATTCTTTGACTACTTAACTTCCAAAGTGGAGCACATTCTGACCCTCTTCCCTTTTGCAGAGATTTCCATTCTTGGAGACTTCAATGTTCACCACCAGCTTTGGCTTTCCTCTCCCTTCACTGACCATCCTGGTGAACTAGCCTACAACTTTGCTATCCTCCATGACCTAGAGCAATTGGTGCAACACCCTACTCGTATTCCTGACCGTCTTGGAGATACGCCCAACATTCTTGACCTTTTCCTGACCTCTAATCCTTCTGCTTATGCTGTCACCCTTTCTTCTCCGTTGGGCTCCTCCGATCACAATCTCATATCTTTATCTTGTCCTATCACTCCAATCCCTCCTCAGGATCCCCCTAAGCGAAGGTGCCTCTGGCGTTTTGCCTCTGCTAGTTGGGGGGACCTGAGGAGGTATTTTGCTGATTTTCCTTGGAATGACTACTGCTTCCGTGTCAGAGACCCGTCTTTGTGTGCTGAGCGCATAACAGAGGTGATAGTGTCTGGCATGGAAGCGTACATTCCTCACTCTTTTTCTCGTCCTAAACCTTCTAAACCTTGGTTTAACACAGCTTGTTCTCGTGCTATACATGATAGAGAGGTGGCCCACAAAAGGTACTTAAGCCTTCCATCACCAGAATCTCATGAACTTTATATTTCTGCCCGGAACCATGCCAAGTCTGTTCTCCAACTAGCCAAAAACTCCTTCATTAACAGAAAATGTCAAAACCTTTCAAGATCTAACTCCCCTCGTGATTTCTGGCATCTAGCCAAAAATATCTCCAATAACTTTGCTTCTTCTTCTTTCCCTCCTCTACTTCAACCAGATGGGGCACCACTGCTATCACATCTATTTCTAAAGCTGAACTCTTTGCTCAAACCTTTGCTAAAAACTCTACCTTGGACGATTCTGGGCTTGTTCCTCCCTCTCCTCCACCCTCTGACTACTTCATGCCACGTATTAAAATTCTTCGTAATGATGTTTTCCATGCCCTCGCTGGTCTAAACCCTCGGAAGGCTTATGGACCTGATGGGGTCCCTCCTATTGTTCTCCGAAACTGTGCCTCCGTGCTTGCACCTTGCCTAGTCAAACTCTTTCAGCTCTGTCTGTCAACATCTACCTTTCCTTCTTGCTGGAAGTTTGCCTACATTCAACCTGTTCCCAAAAAGGGTGACCGCTCTAATCCCTCAAACTACCGTCCTATTGCTTTAATTTCCTGCTTATCTAAAGTTTTTGAATCTATCCTCAACAGGAAGATTCTTAAACATCTATCACTTCACAACCTTCTATCTGATCGCCAGTATGGGTTCCGTCAAGGCCGCTCTACTGGTGATCTTCTGGCTTTCCTTACTGAGTCTTGGTCATCCTCTTTTAGAGACTTTGGTGAAACTTTTGCTGTTGCCTTGGACATATCAAAAGCCTTTGATAGAGTCTGGCACAAAGCTTTGATTTCCAAACTACCCTCCTACGGTTTCTATCCTTCTCTCTGTAACTTCATCTCAAGTTTCCTTTCTGACCGTTCTATTGCTGCTGTGGTAGACGGTCACTGTTCTTCTCCTAAATCTATTAACAGTGGTGTTCCTCAGGGTTCTGTCCTGTCACCCACTCTCTTCTTATTATTCATTAATGATCTTCTAAACCAAACTTCTTGTCCTATCCACTCCTATGCTGATGATACCATCCTGCACTTTTCCACGTCTTTTCATAGACGTCCAACCCTTCAGGAGGTAAACATATCACGCAGGGAAGCCACAGAACGCCTGACTTCTGATCTTTCTAAAATTTCTGATTGGGGCAGAGCAAACTTGGTATTGTTCAATGCCTCAAAAACTCAATTCCTCCATCTATCAACTCGACACAATCTTCCAGACAACTATCCCCTCTTCTTCAATGACACTCAACTGTCCCCCTCTTCTACACTGAACATCCTCGGTCTGTCCTTTACTTATAATCTGAACTGGAAACTTCACATCTCGTCTCTAGCTAAAACAGCTTCTATGAAGTTAGGTGTTCTGAGACGTCTCCGCCAGTTTTTCTCACCCCCCCAGCTGCTAACTCTGTACAAGGGCCTTATCCGTCCATGTATGGAGTATGCTTCACATGTCTGGGGGGGTTCCACTCATACTGCTCTTCTAGACAGGGTGGAATCAAAAGCTTTTCGTCTCATCAACTCCTCTCCTCTAACTGACTGTCTTCAGCCCCTCTCTCACCGCCGCAATGTTGCATATCTAGCTGTCTTCTACCGCTATTTTCATGCCAACTGCTCTTCTGATCTTGCTAACTGCATGCCTCCCCCTCCTTCCGCGGCCTCGCTGCACAAGACTTTCTTCTTTCTCTCACCCCTATTCTGTCCACCTCTCTAACGCAAGAGTTAACCAGTATTCTCAATCATTCATCCCTTTCTCTGGTAAACTCTGGAACTCCCTGCCTTCTTCTGTATTTCCACCTTCCTATGACTTGAATTCCTTCAAGAGGGAGGTTTCAAGACACTTATCCACCAATTTTTGACCACTGCTTTGACCCTTTTTTTGGGACTGGCATTTCAGTGGGCATTTTTTTTTATTAGATTTTTGTTGCCCTTGGCCAGTATCCTTCCTACATAAAAAAAAAAAAAAAAAATATTCATGTGTCCTAGAAAATACAAAATTAACCTTTTATCCTTTCTTTACTGTATCTGTCCATGCAAACTCTATTTTAATACTGCTCTGAACGTTACCACAAGATGGACAAAGCAGCAAAAAAGGCTAATCAGAAAGGCTCTGGTGGTCATCGCGGCACCTGGTCCACACGTAACCAATTGTTCCCCGCCCTTCCCTTCCAAACCCTCAACCCAGCCAACAGCATGGCAGATCACCAAACTGTTCTCTGGGGCTTGACACATAAAGTCATGCCCTGTCCTTGCATCATTTAGAAGAAGGTAACAACATTATCATTATCATCATCACCCTGCATTTTGCCATGAATCTAAACATGGCAATTCAAACATCATTCTGTGGAAGATTCCTTTGGACATTCACAACAGTCTTCCTTATCCTGCCATCCAATAGAAGGCGTGAAAGTCTCTCAACATTCCATCACACATATAATGACCGAATACACCTTTTCCTCATACATCATCGTTACCTAGCACAAACATTTCTATGAGTCAGTGATAAACTTCCTCTTTACCATGCCAGCCAACAGAACCTTTGCACGGAATCAGTCAGGCTAGCGTCACATTCAACCAATCACAGTTCTCACTGACATAAAATACAACAAATTACATGATTCATTTTTTTTTCTTTTTTACTATAACAAACAAGGGAAGCTTTGCAAGAAATCAAATCATCTGATTAACATAAAATTCAACTAATCACATTCCTCTTCTTTTTCCCTGCCAGCAAACAGAAAGCAATGAGAGGCATCAGTCCATCTGACATAAAAAAAAAAAAAAAACATTTATATCCTTTCTGTTAACTGTGCCAACCTATACGAGGTCATCGATGCATTAAAACAGTCTGAAATACAACAAATCTTGCCCTTCCCTTTAATCAATCAAGTAAAGAAGGAAGGAAACGAGAGCGGGTGGCCTTACTAACCTGAACGAGGTGCGGAGGTGGACGGCGACGGCGATGGGTATTCTTCTGACAGGCACAGAGGATGATGAGCAGCAGGAAGCCCAGCCCGAGGAAGCCCGTCCCCGCTCCAATAATGGCGTACTTGTTGACCGCCGAGCCTGCCGGGAACCCACTGCGGTCAGACCCCACCACCACTGCTGCAGGTGTAAGGGGTGTCAAAGCCTCGTCCTCGCATTCCTCCTCCGCTTACTTCTACTGTCTGCACTTTAATTTAGTCCAATGTGATGGTAATTCTCCTCTTCCTCCTCCTACTTCTAGTGTCTATAGTTTGATCTAATAAGATTCTATTCTTCCTCATACTTTTGGTGTCTATTTAACCTGTAATAGTTCCTCTATTCTTCCCCTTTTTTCTAGTGTCTATAATTTAACCTAATGTAATAATTCTTCTATTTTCTTCCTATTCTAGTGCCTTTAACACCGCATTCTGATGTGATATTTCTATTCTTCTTCCTCTTTTCCTACTCTGTTCTACTGTAATGCTCTTCCTCCTCTTCCTCTTCCACCTCTGCCTCTTTTAACTTAACTTGATGGTCCCCTCTACCTCCTCTCGAGTCCAGCCTGGTTATGTCACTCTATAAGGTTAATTAAGGTGACTGGTGTAACAGTGAGTGTTTTGGGGAGCTTTGATTCATTCATACTACTGCTGTCCTGGTGGGTCTGTCTTTCAATGGTCCTCCCTTTCATTCTTCTTCTGTTACTACTGCATTTTCTACTCTTCTACCTTCTGTATCCGATATTGTTGCATCATTTCTACTTCTCCCTCATCTCTTCCTGCTACTGATGTATGTCCTACTCAATTCTTCCTTTTGCTATTAATACATCTCCTTTTCCTGCTCCTTATTTTCTTCCTGCGATAACTGCATCTGGTGCTTCTAATATTCCTGTCATTCCTGTCTCTTGTTCCTAATTTATGATCATTGATAGTACACATCATTGTTACCACTACTGGCACTACAACTACCACTAAAACCACAAGTCTCTATCCACAAGTCTCTATCTACCTAAAGTCAGTGGGAATACAGAGACACACATCACTACTGACAAATAGGGGGATAAATTGTAAAAAGTGATCAGCACACACAGGATAATGGTACACAGACAGGATGTGGCTACGCGATCTGGCCCCGTATTTTGCAACACTTGGCTCTCTCATCAGGACCATTGCAAAGGGCACGGAAATGATTAATCAGGTTCCCACTGGTGTTTCATCTCGCTGATGATGTAGAATTCTTGTTAAAGCATCACTAAAAACATGATAATAATCTATCCAATGACGTCCCGTATTTTGAAACAGTTCTCTCGTCTCGAATATTTGCAAAGGACACAGAGATGATTAGCCAGATTGTCTAGTCGGGTTCTTGTGGGTGTTTTTTCCCATTGATGTAGAATTCTTGTCAAACTATCTTTAGAAAAATTAAAATCATCAAGAAAACTCCCACTGACTTCCAGTGGAGTAACAGGGTAAGCAGCCGCCAAGACGTTTCAGAACAATTTAACCTGGCGCCCAGTACCGGAGCTTCGCGGTGAAGCGTTCCGGAGCAAGGAGTGCAGTGCAGCCTGTATTTATTTCCTGCCTGCGTCTTTAAGCTCACCACTTGAACATTAATTTCTCTTCACTCACACAAAGGAGACAGACCGAGAGTGGGTTTAAGGGCCCGCTCGATAATTCCTCTCACCAAAATGTTTTCAAAAAGTGCCAAAATAATACCTGAGTTTGTTTCTTTCCTACGTCAGTAAGAGTATTTTTTTTAAGATTTCGTTTTATTACTCCTAAAAAAGTGAAGAGCTAAATAAAAAATATAAGAGGCTTCATAAAGGTGAACCAAAGAATCTGGTACCATTTCAAGGGCGACTGGAAGTTACTACTGCCATCTTTGTTGACCCTAGCAGTACTGGCAATAATAATAATAATAATAATAATAATAATAATAATAATAATAATAATAATAATGATAATAACAATTCAGAACTAGATGCTATGAATATTGACTTAAGACGTTCACAGAAGTATAAATATCATTCAACACGAATAAAAGTAAATGATATCCTTATAATGCATATAAAACACCATAATGTGCATATTTTATCTGTTTCACTGCAATAATTCTGATGATGCAGCAGCAACTCAAGGCACTAAGAGCACTGCACAAAACCTTTACAAGCCTTAGAACAAAATATGATAAAAAGATTTAATAATAAATAATAAAAGATTTTCCAGTGTTTGGCAAGTATAATGTTCACAAGTTCCTAAGGAATAAAAATAAATCAATCAGTGTAGAAAATGAAAATCAAACCCAATGGGAACACTTTTTCTGCTCGTGTTAGAGAGAATCACCAACCGAATAAACCTTTCCAGCTTTTTTTTTATGCCTTGTTCGTCTTCTTTATAGGCACAAAAGTTAACAGATAAACAAATAAACAAATAAAATAAATAGGAGAACTGTCGATGCGTTGGATTACGAGACCCCATCTTTTCCAAAACTCCCTCTGATAACAAAGTTCACGGCAAAATGGAGGGATGAGAGCGCCAAGAATCGACCGCTGAGACCGCGTGTTCAGTGTGATGCCGTACAATCTTGAACCCATATTTTGGAACGCTTCAGGCTCTCATAAGGACTGTTTTCAAAAGCTGCATAGATGATTAGTCAGGTTCTCATTGGTGTTTTTTTTTTTTTTTCACTAATGATGCGGAATCCTTGTTAAACTGTTACTAGAATCTTTAAGATGCCCTTGAAGATCCCAACAAGTTCCACTCGACCCTGTCAAGATAAGGCGCCGAAGTACTTAAGAGTTATTGCAGCGCTTTAGATCAACCAGTTAGCGAGGCACTCAATTAATTTGCCAGTCAGTCAACTCTGTATCTAGAGACGTAGCTTGATAGAGAAATGTTGACAGGACGTGATCGCGTAGCCGTTCCCTTTACAAAATGGATGACTTTGCACTGTCTCATCCTAACACATCCACCACAGCCTTGTAGTGAACAAAATGCTCGCTACTAGAACACTATGAGAAAATGTGGCATTGCCTGGACTACGTCACTGCCTGTCTAGGGAAGAAACGAGGAGCAGGAGGAGGAAGTGCGGAGACACTGAGGAGAGGAAAGTTGGGGGTGGGAAGGAGGGCGGGAGGGAAGAAGGGAGGGAAGGGGGGAGTGACAATGGGATGCGCAAGGAAAGGGGACGGGGAGGGGCAGGGGAAGGGGCATACAGTAACACAATGAACAAGGTCAGCAATAATGATATGAACACTTACACCAGGAAACGGAATACTACACAGAGAGACAATGTGAAAATTTATACCTGTGCCGTGACTTGCTAGCAAATTGATAATTAAGATCAAAATCGACGTCTCTCCCTCCTTCCTTCCTTCTTTTGAACAACCTTCCTCTCCTCTTTGAGCTTATCACATTCATTCATGAGAAAATCATAACATTTAACCCGATTTCCAGGGTTGCGATAAACGCGTAAGATGAAAGACAAACGCCATCAGGAGGGTGACTCGATTGCGACGCTGGTCTGGAGAACATGGACGCCTGGTCGGCCGGCAGCCCAGGCCCAGCGGGACACGCCCTCCAGAGTGTGGCTAAAAATAGCGGCCTGCGTGAGTACTGGTGATGTGAGGGAGGGAGGGAGGGAGGGACACGAGTCAGAGCGGTACAATATTACACTTTCCTTTAACTCTAATTAGCTGCACATGAACGAGTCGAGCCTCACCTGCACCCGGCGCCAGCTGTACGAGGCCCACTACCAGCAGGGTGATGCCCAGTAGCACACACACCACCGACACGTGCAGCAATGACACACGCCCGCACAGGTAGCCGTGCACACACCTGTACGCGCACCCTGACGAGGCCACCTGCTTGGGTTGTGCCCTCGGGGACGTCACCGGAGACGGCTTGGGGGAGGCAGCGGGGCTGGCCGCCGGAGAAGTTTTCGGGGAGCCGCGGGGACTCCTCAAGGGTGTGGGGAGGCCTGGCAGAGAGGGGCGGCGCGTTACATCCTTACGTGACAGTCGTGGCTCTGAGCTCCTACACTCCTGCAGCAAGGGTTTGTCTCTATCTCATGGAGGACTGATGGGCGTCAGTTTGTGGAGGGACGACTGTCACCTTGATGCTTGAACTGACTTAAGACAGATAGGCGTGGTAAGGGATGCTGACATTTTTACTTTAAATATGCACACTAAAGACAATCTTGAGTGGTGACACATTACAGTTATTCTCACAACAACAATGAACAATACTGATTGGAAATGTGTATATATTACAACAAAAAACAGTTTGACAAAACACTTACGACTCATTACATTAAACTTACGTCTTACGACAGATAAAAAGATCGAAAAAAATAACGATTAAAAGAAATAGACCAGTACCATGCCTGAGTCAATACAGCAGTTGATAAAGTGAGGGAAGGTGGAGGGGGGGAGGGAGTGAGGGAGAGAGAGTGGAGGGAGGGAGCGGCTGTGAGGGGTGGACAGGAAGGGGAAGGGAGGAGAGCAGAGGAGATGCAGGCCACCGAGAGGAGGCCTGACGGAGGGCACCTACAACACCAGAAGGCTCGAAGGCACACCCAATACATGTGGAGCAAGAAAATTAAGGGACATACTATGAGTGGCAGCCAATAATAAACTAGAGTGAGTCGAAATGCACTGGAAGGAGATAAATGGTGTGGAATACGAAGAGAGGAAAAACAAAACACGATCAACACTTGTCAAAGAGGAGAGACAGAGTGTGCGGAGGGCTCGCGTCACCAGCCTGGCGTGTGTAGGCAAACACTTGTTCACAGGTCGCGCCACTCACCGCACGCCCATGCCTGGAGGAGCGCGTTTTTATTTTTGTTAGTTGCTCTTGTTCTCTTTTTAAATCGAGCAACTCTGGACAGTCGCCTCTGTATATTGACACAACTCGCGCCGAGCCGGAACAGGATGGGACACGTGAACTTCCTGTACGTATTACTACTTCAGCAGGAGAGAGGCAATCTCTGACGTGGGCAGTTTGTGGATTTTGTTCCCTGCCTCGTGACAAGCAGCTCCTCGATCCTGAAAGGAACGTAATACTCGTACATTCCATAACAAGACTGTCCCAAACAACACGGGGCGCGGCGTGGTATGCGTCGCTATGCCGGGAGGTAACCTGACCACTTTCTTCAATTTAAGGGTCGCAGCCCATGCATACGTGATCAAGGTGAAATCTCTCCATCAGGTGGCGGTCTAAGAGCTCAGGTGAGAGTGAGAGCGTTCCCTCCGCACACTGTGTCCGTGATGCTGAGTGGAGGGGACGAGGCGTCAGCACCAGTCACCGCCCGGCACCACCACGGAGCCGCCCGACAGAGCCAGGGACAGGCCCCTCCCCCAAGGCTGGGTGTTACATGAAGCAGAGAGAGAAAGAGAGAGAGAGAGAGAGAGAGAGAGAGAGAGAGAGAGAGAGAGAGAGAGAGAGAGAGAGAGAGAGAGAGAGAGAGAGAGAGAGAGAGAGAGAGAGAGGGAGAGAATGTCACACAGAAAAGCAGATACGGAGACAGAAATACAAAGACGGAGAGAGAGACCGATAAAGCAGAAAGAAAGGCAGAGGAAAGCAAAGAAGGATACAGAGACGTAGACAGAGACATGGAGACAGTGACAGAAAATGGTGTGTGTGTAAACAAGCCCACATCGATCACTGGACGGCTGACCAAGCAACAGTTGGTGAGGAAGGAAGCGTAAGAGAGGAACGCTGCGTTAACTAGTGGTGGTGGTGACCTTACCCCTCCTCGCCCCGGGGGGTTTCACTAAGCAGCACAACGTAAACAAACAATCACTGTATATCTAAAGGGAATTACAGATGTCCAAGAAAAAGATAACTAATATATACCCTACACTAGACTCTCGTTATTACTAATTATCATGAATGTCACAAAAAGAATGACTTAATAATTTCCAATGAGTATATATATGTATATGTACATGGAATTGGATATAATCATGGAAGGAATTGAGGAAATCAGTAGTTGCTAAGGGTTCTGATATTTGTGCAGAAAAAAGGTGCTGGACATGAAAAAGATCAATCTGACAAAAATGGTGGCAGCGCTGGGATGATCCCTGCGCTCCTAAAGGTAATGTCTAGCAAATACTTATAAGAAAATATATCAAAGATTATAACTTTCATAACAGTGCAAATAAGAAACTAATGTACACACACACACACACACACATACACACACACACACATACACACACACACACACACACACACACACACACACACACACACACACACACACACACACACACACACACACACACACACAGGGCCATGTGAGGATGGCGTGGTGCAACAAGCTCCCCACAGGTCCTAACAGCCTCCCCTTCCCCCCCCACAGGAAAGCATTCTTCTATAACAACGTGATAATGAACAGGAGAAAGAAAATGCTCAATAAGAAGAGTGGCCAAAAAGGCTAGAGGGACGAACAATATTACCACTGATTTGAGTGACGGTCTCTGATTATGCGAACAGAGGCTTGATGAAGGCTACATAACAGGTGAATGACTGCCCGACTGACAAGTAAAGTGATTGGAACAGAAGGGTGCAATTTGGCGGATGAAACAGGGACACGCAATTTGTGCATTGCGTCAGTATGTCCTCAGAAAAGCAGCATGCTGATAGGCCTTTATGTCACTGCCTTACTCATACTCGTTAGCATTTTAAGTGTTTAGATTTCTGAAGAGTTATGTGCTCTATTTTTTCATTCAAGGATCGTTTAAACCTGCAAATGAGCGCGCATTTGTGGCCAAAGGAACGACAAGGAAGGTGAAGCGGTTCCCTGACGCCGATAACCTTTGGCACTTCCAGGATACCAAAGTGTTGCCGTCCCCTCCGCTGCACCACCGCTGGACTCCTCCACCTTCACAACAGCTTCTAAGTGTTACAGCAAGATTCAAAAACTAACTACATAAATAAACGCCGCATGGGAGACTTGTGCAACGCGACTCACAGCACAATAAAGGACAAAAACTCCCAACTAAACTTATATCGTTAAGAAATAGTGATCGCCTTCAGGAGAACATGGGAATAGCTTGGGCGACAAGGCAGTAATGCGTAAGGGGAGGCGCCTCCCTTGCAACTCTGATGCTGAAGGAAGAACATAGGAAGTATAGGACTTGACGGAGAAGGGACTGAAAGGAGGAAAGTATGGCCCTGTACAGAGAGGAGGAGCAATAGTTGTTGCGGAAAAGCGACAACTATACACTTTTAAGTGTATTGCACTTAAAAGGCAAAGAAGTGACAGGATGAATGATAAAAATCTAAGTCAGAATGTTCCGTTGGAATAATAAGCACTTCGTGATTTTTTTTTTTTTTTTTCTTTTATGTAGAAGGACTCATTTGTGGTTCATGAGGCCACTCAATACAATACAGCAGCAATCTTTCCTGGTATCACGCTGAGTCCGCCACCAAAAGCTAACCTTGCGGAACTCAAGGACAAGTAGACACCTAAGATTTCAGCAGCCTACAGCAGCACCCCGCCGCCCGTTCTTATCACACTTTTCCACCGTGGCTTGCTTGTTCTTATCACACTTTTCCACCGTGGCTTGCAAGGCGTCACGATGTAGATGATTACACTTGTCTCGATTCTCAGTGTTCTATATGTGTCGATGACTGATAAACAACATATCGATCGCCATCATCTTTCATGTGATTGCCGCAGCAACAGGTTCTTACGCCGCATCGCTGGGCTGCTCCGCCCCGACTATCACCCGCTGCGTCACGGCTGCAAGGTTCATGAAATAAAAAGTCACTCTTATATATGTTTGCTGATGTTTACAGTCTCTCTCTCTCTCTCTCTCTCTCTCTCTCTCTCTCTCTCTCTCTCTCTCTCTCTCTCTCTCTCTCTCTCTCTCTCTTTTACTGATGACAACAAAATAGCGAATTCCGTAGTCTCTAACGAAAAAAAAAAAAATATTAGAAATGCAGAATAATCTAGATAAATTGTCAGAGTGGAGGCAAACCTGGCAAATGAGTTCTAATGTAGATAAGTGCAAAGTGCTTCACACAGGGTATCGAAACGAGAAAGCAAAGTACATTTTAAATGGTACCCAATTTAAAAAGTGCAGACAGCAAAACTGATTTAGGAATAACAAAATCGAGTAGTATAAAAAACATAGCCAACAATGTTCTTAGGTCGTAAAGAAAGCGAATAAAATATTTGGCTTAATCGGCAGATCTTTTGAATATAAATCTAAGGATACAATCGTCACTTTGTATAACTCTTTAGTCCGTCCCCTTTTGGAATATTGCGTTCAAGCATGGTGCCCTTATTACCAGAAAGACATTGATAAATTAGAACGAGTTCAGCGTAGAGTAACAAAAATTATACCAAGCCTAAGAAACAAATCATACGAAGAGCGTCTTAAAAAAAATAAATCTGTTCCCATTTAAACAATGAAGACTAAGAGGCGAGTTAATACAGGTGTTTAAAATCATCAAAGGCATTGATAACATGGACTGCAGTAAATATTTCACGATAGATTTTTCAAATTACACGCGAGGAAACTGTTGCTAAATTGTTGGGAAATCCTTATACTCTCATGAATCAAAAAAAAAATTAAAATAAATAAATAAATAGATAAATAAATAAATAAATAAAAAATCCTATGGAATGGGCTTCTTCGAGACGTGATAGACTGCAACACCGTAGAGACTTTTAAACGCCGTCTTGACAAATATTTTGCCTGCAATCCGCGGCTAACAGCGTTTATTTGTTAGAGGTTATCTTCCTTATCTTCAGGATATCTGGGTACCTCATTTCATCTATTTTCCTCCTTTCCTATAAAATTTACTTCGGGTTTTTCCTTCTCTGACCTTGTAATTTATTTATTTCCGACCTGTTTTCCTGTACGGCTTATGCCGGAGGGAGCGGAGGGTGGGGAGAGTGCCTTCTGCTTTGCTGTCCTTTTCTTCTCCTATCACCTTAGTAATCCTAGGTCAGGTCACTTCATGAGGACCGCAAGGTCTGCTGTGGCCTGTTTTTCTATGTAACTCTCTCTCTCTCTCTCTCTCTCTCTCTCTCTCTCTCTCTCTCTCTCTCTCTCTCTCTCTCTCTCTCTCTCTCTCTCTCTCTCTCTCTCTCTCTCTCTCTCTTAACTGAGCCAATAAAAGGATTCAGCAGCAGGTATCTTCGGAAGTTCTCCTCGAACAAAAGAAATAAATGTGTGCCTGAAAATGTAAAGGAAAAGAACTGAAACAGTAATGAGGTAAATGTTATTTAAAATCAGGCTATCTTCGTTATCATATGAACTTTCGAACACGTAGGGTAAACGGCGTACAATTCAAGACTCTTCATTCCGGGAGAATGAATTCTATTTGATGTAACAACTTGTTTCTGGTTATAAATAATTCTGCTTATCTATTCATTCAGGTAAACTTATTTTTCCGAGTCTTTCCTGAGGGTATCATCATCCACACAACCCTGCCACGCCAGTAAGGCCAGTGGCTCGCGTGTTCGAGCGCTCGCGCGCGCGCACGCACGCACGCGCACGCACGCACACACACACACACACACACACACACACACACACACACACACACACACACACACACACACACACACACACACACACACACACACATGTGTCATGCTTAACCAGATTTCAGACACCTTTGTTTGCAATGTAGGGGTAAGAAAGGGGGAAAATTTATCACCATTGCTTTTTGCTTTTTATGTGAATGATATTGAAAATGAATTAATTGAATATAATTGCAGTTATGTAAATTTTGGTAATGATTTCTTAAACATGTATCTTAAACTATTTGTTATTATGTATGCAGATGATACAGTTATTTTGTGTGACAGTGAGGATGGAATGAAGCAGGCATTGGTAGCTCTGAATTTATATTGTAATGAATGGAAATTGAAGCTAAATTGTAACAAAACAAAAGTAGTAGTGTTTAGTAGGGGAAGACAAAATTTATCTAACTATGAATTTGAATTTGGTGGTGAAAACATTGAAGTAGTGACAGAGTATAAGTATCTTGGAGTGTTATTAAATTATAATGGGAGGTTTCTCAGAGGTGAGCTGGAGCTAAAAGAGACAGCCACAAGAGCAATATACTCATTAATAAGTAAGTGTAGAAAGTTTGACTTGCCAGTGAATATACAACTTGAATTATTTACCGCCACGGTGTTACCTATATTGACTTATGCATCTGAAATTTGGGGTTACCATATTGCTAGGGAGTTAGAGTATATGTACATGAAATTTTTAAAACAGGTTTTGGGTGTTCATAAGAATATTTGTAATGATATGGTGTATGGTGAATTGGGTGTATTTCCACTTGATATTTATATAAAGAAAAAAATGATAGGTTATTGGCCTAGGCTAATTTCAGGTAAAAATACTAAATTGTGTTATGTAATGTTCCAATGTCTATTGCAACTGGATAGGTTAGGGCTTTATACTTCTCCATGGTTAGCTTGTATAAAGAATATTTGTAATGATTGTGGAATGTCCTGCTATGTGGTTGTTGCAAGATGTTCCTAATTCAAGTTGGGTGAAGAATGCTGTGGAACAGAGATTGAAAGATCAGTGGCTTGTAACTTGGCATCATAATTTAGAAACAAAATCATTAAGTAGCAATTATAGGGTGTTTAAGACAGATTTTGGCAGAGAACAGTATTTAGAAAAGTTAACAAAAGGGTGACAGATTGTTAGTGACTAAATTTAGAACTTGTAATAATAGACTTCCTGTAAATGTTGGTAGGTATCAAGGTGTCAGTAGAGAAGATAGGATATGTAACAAGTGTAATGTTGAGGTAGTAGGAGATGAATTTCATGTTCTTTTTGAATGTACGGATGTGAAAATTGTTAGGTTACGTAATATGTATATACCAAATTATTACATAAATAGGCCAACACAATTCAAATATGTTTTGTTCATGCAAAGTACAAGTTCAAGTGTGATGAAGAAATTATCTTTGTTTATAAGGATGGTGTTATGCATGTTTAGATAAATAGTGTGCAAAACAGCTCAATAGTTTTTCTAATTTCTTAATTAGTAATAGTATGTATCATTATATATGCATACACATTTTTTTTTATTCATTTTTTGCCATTGCTTACAGTATATTTCATTTGTATGTATTTTTTTCTTATGTAATATTATGCACATTCTGTATATAATTCTGTATACAATGTTTGTATTCTTTTGCAGGAGAGCTGTGCTTCATACTTTTATATAAAGTCTGAGCTTACTCAATAAATTCAATTCAATTCAATTCAATTCACACACACACACACACACACACACACACACACACACACACACACACACACACACACACACACACACACACACACATGACATGAACACATTCAGACTGTATACACTTGTCCCAGAACGGGTGTTGTTGGTGAGTGCCGAGTGAGTCAATACGATCACGACGCACACCTGCCTGGACAGGTGTGCAGCGCCACGAGTGGGACATTCACCTGTTATGTGCCACGCCGACACTCCGATTCACGCCAGTGGCTACACTACTGAAGGTAGGACAGCCAGGACAACCAGTCACGAGCATGAGTTGCTCGAGTGGTCTAAGGGAAGGCTAACTTACTTAAACACTAGTAACAAACGTGTCTCAATATCAAGTAGAAGAAGTAAACACTGCATATTTATTGTTTATATATATATATATATATATATATATATATATATATATATATATATATATATATATATATATATATATATATATATATATATATATATATATATATATATATATATATATATATATATATATATATATATATATATATATATATATATATATATATATATATATATATATATATATATATATATATATATATATATATATATATATATATATATATATATATATATATATATATATATATATATATATATATATATATATATATATATATATATATATATATATATATATATATATATATATATATATATATATATATATATATATATATATATATATATATATATATATATATATATATATATATATATATATATATATATATATATATATATATATATATATATATATATATATATATATATATATATATATATATATATATATATATATATATATATATATATATATATATATATATATATAATATAATATAATATAATATAATATAATATAATATAATATAATATAATATAATATAATATAATATAATATATATAATATAATATAATATAATATAATATAATATATATATATATATAATATATATATATATATATATATATATATATATATATATATATATATATATATATATATATATATATATATATATATATATATATATATATATATGCGTATAGGTATATTGTATAAAGGAATGTGAAACGAATATTAGGACTGAAGGTTGCATGAAGCAAGGAAAATAAAGCTTTACTTGAAAGAAAGTAACAACCATCTGTATTATATCATGGGTACTAGAAGGAAAGAAACCATATGAACTATGAGAATAGAGGAGGAGGAGAGGGAGGAACAAAACTGTGGGGGCCTGGGAACGAGGTGGGTGGTGGGTGGCGGTGTGCGAGCCTCGTGGTGTTACCCTTGTTGGTGCCCGGCGGCCTGGCCTTGGCTAGAGGGGAACATTATTACGATACACTCTAGATATTATTAAAAAAACACACACAAGAAAACACAATTATGCATCATGACTTACACAACACAAAAGATGTACACATGTATTCATTTTACGAAAACTGCATTAGCCTGATGACGTAGTAATTTAGACTTAACATAAAGATTTGCTTTAAACATATGGGGGACGTTTATGATGGACAATGCTGTGATGGGAGTGATGGCCTTCCTAGCATGGCGCGGGGACCATAAGTCAGGGCCACAGAGACAGCGCGGCGGGGCTGGCGCGCCATCACCACCTCGATGGCCGATCAATAAATTATTAACGTCAGATAAAACCTCCCGGAGTGTTGCGTTACTTGGAGGAGTGTTAGATTTACTATTCATTTATCTTACTCTCTGTCTCCCCTTACTTTATGTTCCCTTTTGTTTTTTCCTTCCTGTTTCCTTTTTCGTTCCATCCTTCCCTTTTTCTCCCTTCCCTCGTACTTATAGGGCGGGAAGAAGAAAGGGAAGGCAGAAGGAAAAACAAAATGGAAGGAATTACCATGATATGACACGAGTTAATGAGGCAGCGTGTGAGTGTGACGCATGAGATCTGGAAGACGCCTGTCCTAGAGGAGACTGAGATAGAAAGAAAAAAAAACACTCAAGGATACGTAGAAGATAAAGTGCTAGAAGTAAACACCGATAGGAAATTCTTTAAACGAGAAAGAAACAAAACATAAAAAAAATCAAGTAAGTGGTTTGAGGCGGAGAGGCAATGACTCCCTGACTTGGTGTGTCCTAAGATTTCTGAAGCCGCAGAAGTTCAGGGAAAGAAACATGAATGGACCTGAATCCATATGTATTCGGAGGCAGAGAGATCGAGAGAAAAAAAGCAGTATAACAGAATACCCAGGAGATGTGAGCGGCGGAGGGACACAGCCAAGGAGAGACGCGACGTTTGGAAGTAGATGAGGTGGGAGCACATGAGGCAGGAGGACGGAGTGAATGAGAAAACGAGGCGTTAGAGGTGAAGTAGGGAAGGCGCGCTGAAGTGGAAGACATGAGGTCGTGAAGAGTGAGTAATGGCCAGACGTAATGAAGCAGCAGAAGCGATGTAGTGAGGCATCACAATGACTTGAAGCGAAGGAAGCAATGATGAGGTGTGTGTGTGTGTGTGTGTGTGTGTGTGTGTGTGTGTGTGTGTGTGTGTATGTGTGTGTGTGTGGGTGGGTGAAGAGATGATGGTAATAATTATAACATTTTTTGATGCCAAGAAAATATAAAAGACATTAAATAGTGATAAAGTGAGTGAGAATACGGAAGAAAAACGAAGCTGAAGCGGAATGGCACTGCAGTGATAAGTGTGTTACTATCAGACAGAGACTGCGACTAAATATAAATATATGAAGTTTAAAAATATGAAGACAAGGAAGCTGACTCCAAGAAAATGGATGATCCTTACACGCGACTAAATACGTGACAGTGAAAATGAGGCTACGGTGAGGGATGAGCATGAGGCGTGAGTGACAGAATGAGTGGGTGAGTGAGGGGAGGGGGAGCAGAGGGAGAGGAGGTACCTGTGTACGGGGTGGTGGCATCAATGGTGAGCGTGGTGGGCCGGTGCTTGGAGTGGTCCTCGTGCTTCACGTGCTTCCGTTGCTGGCGCACGGCCACGGCGGGCATGGCTCCTATCATTCTCACCTGCGGGGCACGAACATGGCTTAGCACAGGACACGGGACATGGGGAATGGAGAGAAAGGGGGGAAGGAGCAGAGAAAGGTGTGATTATGAGTGTGTGTCGTTAAGAGAGAGAGAGAGAGAGAGAGAGAGAGAGAGAGGAAGAGAGAGAGAGAGAGAGAGAGAGAGAGAGAGAGAGAGATTGGTTGACTGACTGACATACTGACAGACAAACAGAAAAATACAGACAAAAACACACTGAGAAACACACACACACACACACACACACACACACACACACACACACACACACACACACACACACACAACGGAAAAAATAGCAGCAAACACATCAAAATGAAAAACGGGTCAGAAACTAACAAATACTAATGACCGAGAACAGTTCAGCTGTCATCACTCATATACATGTGTACGATAAAAGGTGCGCACGTGTGTGTGTGTGTGTGTGTGTGTGTGTGTGTGTGTGTGTGTGTGTGTGTGTGTGTGTGTGTGTGTGTGTGTGTGTGTGTGTGTGTGTGTGTGTGTGTGTGTGTGTGCCCACCCGCGAACAAGAAGACATTCTCTACACATTTTTCTACACTTGTGCACATGTGTGTCTGAACACGTGTGCTGCATGTATCAATTCTGTACACTCAACCACCCACATCCGGCCTCCCCATGCCTCTCATCCAAACACGTTATCATTATCACTACCAAGGATACAATGTTTGTCGTGCTTGTTTTCGCAATAATGACCTATGCCTAAGATAGGAAACGAGTGGTGAGTGGGTTGGCAGCGTCTTGTGTCCTTCCTTCTGTTGACTCACAAGAAGAGGCGAACCAAGGACCATGATACCAGTGATAGAGGGGAGAAAAAGTACTCTCCGCCCTGTCATTTTCTTTGTTTGTCTCTGTGTGTGTTTATTTTGTTTCTGGTGTTTGATATCAACTCCCTGCATCTATTTATGTTTGTTTATGTTTGTTTCTTGTTTTTTTTTTTTTTATGTTTAAGTGTTTGTCTTTCTGATGTCTTCATTCGTCTGTCCAACTGTGTGTATTTCTACTTTAGAGATTTTCTTTGTCTATTTGTCTTGTTGCATACCTGTCTAGCGGTGTGTCTTTCTATTATTTTCTTCTTTTTTTTTTCGTCATTGTGAATTACTTAGATCTTCAATGATTTTGTGGAGGTTTCCTCACATTTACTATCACATCATTCCAAACTCGATCCCCAGAGGACAATGTACATACAAAAAAAGAAGAAAGAAAACTCCTTCAAGCATTTCTTTCAGGAAATAAGCGTGAAATTAATGTTTATTCTCGGCTTCTTTCAGAAAACTAAAGCTCAAAAAACTGCATCAAAAGAATACAAACACAAATTAATTTTAATAATAATAATAATAATAATTTTAATCTTTCCTTCAAAGCTACTGAATAGACAGACACATGCATATCTGCTGGATATTCACTGTGGCTCCGGTCTTGCAGGAGCGGTGGTGATGCCGGGTGGAACCTCACGAAAAAAAAATATTACTTATACGAAATAGAAGACGAGTTTGTTTCTTATCTTGTGTGTCCATTTTGTTTTCTGTGCGTCGAATTTGAAGGGTTATAATGTGAGGTCATTTCCAACACACACAGCGCTACTGTACGGACGGAATGGAGGGGCGGCCTGAGAGGTTGTAAACCGTTAAGGAGAGACAAACAACAGTGTAAAATAATAATAATAATAATGATACTACTACTACTACTACTACTACTACTACTAATAATAATAATAATAATAATAATAATAATAATAATAATAATAATGATAATAATAACAATAATAATAATAATAATAATAATAATAATAATAATAATAATAATAATAATAATAATAATAATGATAATAGCTGTTGAGACGTTCACACAAGATGGGAGTGGAGGTTAAGAGAGGCACAAATGTTATGAGAAAGTGCCTGGAGTAAATTCGTCTCATAACACCTGTGTCTCTCTCTGTACCTTCAACCTCAACCTCAACAACAACAACAACAACAACAACAACAACAACAACAACAACAACAACCATCATTATAAGAATAACTGAATCTATACATAAGCCTGAGATATTCCCTTTAAGTTATTTAACTAACTGAAAAGAAAAAAAAAAAACGTTAATTTTGGACACGCGCAATAACGTTATCGCCAGCCAACATAGTATTAGTAATAAAAAAGCAGATATTACTGCAACCATTAAAAGAAAAAAGGAAACACACCAATTATTTCGCTCAAACCAAACATTAGAAATACGCCCAAATCGGATGCTTCGCGTAAAACTAAATTATGAACAACGCTGCGAAATTAGAAAAAAAAAATTATATAAAATTTAGTATGATTATTACTCTTTTGAAACTGAACTCTACGTCATGCCATAAGTACATAGAGTATGACTGATGAAATATAATGAAAGTTGGGGTTCTTTAGCAAAGGATGTATTTATAATCATTAACATGGAGAACCCAGAACACTTGTGTATTATTACCAGTCATGCCAAAACAACTTAGAACATGAGTGTTTAAAGGAATAAATAAGAAGAAAAGTTGTGACGTTGTAGTAAAGGATTTTAACATCATGTCTCTTATCAAATGTCATGTCAAAACTACGTGAACCATGAGTGTTTAACAAAAAGAATAATAAAAACAAAAGTAGTGATGTTTCAAAGTCAATATTATGGCTATTCTACAAAGCTTAAACTCTACGTGTCCAATCAACAATCATCACAAAACTACAACTGGTAAATACATTGGAAGTAGTAACGCTACATTAAAGTCGACATGATTACTATTCTGCAGAGTATAAATTCGCGTCTCCTATCAGCTGTCGCTTTCAAACCCCATAAGAAATAATAAAGATATGAAACTGCTGGAAAATAAAAATAATCAACAGTGTAAAAGTCGCAGTGCAATTCCTATGACGTGAGCATCAAGACTTGTCTCCCGGCGCTGCAGGCTAAGGACATAATTAAAGGTCGCTTCGTAGTAAAAGCTACCGTCAAGGTCAATAAGCAATATTGCTGAAGTAACAACAGATAGCGTGTTACGTAACTGTTAGATTTACGAATGTTACTGTTGTTGTTGTTGTTGTTGTTGTTGTTGTTGTTGTTCTTATTATTATTATTTTTATTATTATTATTATTATTATTATTATTATTATTATTATTACTGTTATTACCATTACTATAATTACTATTTATTTGTGTTTTAGAGAGAAAAGCTGTAATTGTGACATACACCTTTATGTATTTCTTTCCATTGATATCTGAAGAAATTAATAAAAGTGAATGAGTGAGTATGGACCATGCATACAATAAGGCAATGTTTACCAATAAAAAGTATGAAACATTTCAATATTTTTCTTTTAATACTTTTTGTTGCATGCAAGTAATATCAGGTCAAGAATAAACGATACCTACAAAGACTGCAATAATTATATTTACAGTAGTGTGTTTTGGTTACGTTACTGTGCCGTGCAAGGTATATTTTGATGTCTGGTACCGTCGGTGGTGTCGTGTTGTATTGTAGTCTTCGTATCGTCGGGGGCGTTTCGTGGCGTCGTGTTGTGTTTTAGTCTATGTACCGTCGGTGGTGTCATGGTGCCATGTTGTGTTGTACGTAGTCTATGTACCGTCGATGGTGTGTCGTAGTGTTGTACTGTCGTCTGTGTATGTCGCGATGAAGTGCAGTGTCGCGGTCACTGTAATGGCTCGTCGTCCCTGCAGGCGGCAGGAGGATGAGACAGGGCCATGGATGAAAAAATTCCGTTAGTTTCCTTTGTTCTTGAGGACGAAAAAAGTACTCCAGTAAAGTAAGAAGTGTGTTTGTCATCGGGAGATAGAGTCCTGCGCGGAGCAAAATGGCCGAGAGGGCGTGAAGGTTACCTCCTCTTTATCATCATGTTTTGATTTGCATTTTTACTTTCTTATCATGCTGTACATTACAGGGATAAAAGAAAAAAAAAAACGTGACATCAGTGAAGAGGGTCCATTTTTTTTTATAGTTGGGTGGGATAAGCAGAATCATTTACACCAAACAGTTCAACGTTACGATCAGACAGGAATCGTTAAAGAATCAGATTGTCAAGTAAAAGTTTTTCTTTCCATTGGCAATACGGAAGGAATTATCACCTCTATAAGCGCTAGTTTACTACACGTTAAGGATTTCCAGAGAATGGCTTATTGATCTTGTCTCATAAATGTATAAATATCAGCGAACGAATGACCATAACAACTTAGAGGTTAAGCTGTTAAAAGTGTAATTCCTTCGCTGTTGCACGCTCTATATTTTGACCATTCTCTTTGATGAAAACGACAGTAAAAATGTTAGCGAAATGAAAGTGCTTTTGCTTCTCCTTGTGTAGTTCTGCCACCTCCAAATTCCACTCAGCCTCACAAATGTCTCTGTTGACCGTGTGCAGGAGGATTTCTTGGTCCTTGGAAGAAAAGTCAATAAAGCTTAATATTCACAGCCACGTAATGGCCAGGAGCCAATGCAGTATCCAATATGTCTCCTGGCCCTTAACGGAGAGCCAAATCGTCACGGATACATACACAGCTGTATTTATATTTACTAAGTTGCTAAGTAGGTACTGAGTCACTATCGCCTTTATTTTTACGCTAAGAGAAAGAAAACGCCATTTTAATCCAAACCCTACAGGCCTCCTCACTTCATGCAGAATACCAACACAGTGTATTCTGCCTCTTCTCACCACCCGCCGCTTGTCCTATGCGCATCACGTTCAGGTCTTTGCGATTCCTAGAAAGCCTCTGACCTTCTGCCACGGCCATTTTGCTTGGACGTGATAACACTCATTAGAGGTATCAAGTACT
>NC_087159.1:12205000-12217500 GCF_035594125.1 Scylla paramamosain
TAAATGCGATAATTTTGGTGGAGGAGGAGGAGGAGGAGGAGGAGGAGGAGGAGGAGGAGGAGGAGGAGGAGGAGGAGGAGGAGGAGGAAGGAAAGGAGATGGAATAGAACAAGCCGATGACGGAAAACCGGATCTATGTTAGCAGAGAAGGGAAGAGAAAAAGAATGGGGAGGGGAATAATGGGGGGCAAAGGAGACGGCAGGGAGGGAAAAGAAAAATGAAACAGAAAAAGGGTTATAGGGAAGGAAAGCAGCAGGGGGTGAGAGAGTTGGGGTGAAGGAAGCACCTTGTGGGGGAGATAAGAGGGGGCTGATTGACGGGGGGAGGAGGGAGGCTGCGGGTGTTGGGTGACGGCAGCGGCGGCGGTGGTGGTGGTGGCGGCGACAGAACGGGGGCAAGGGAAGGGAAGCGGGAGGGAGGGGGAGGAGGAGTGAGAGGAGGCAGCGTCGGCGGCATGAGGATGGAAGGATGCACAACACTTCCAGGGCGTAGGAGGAGGAGGAGGTCCAGCGTGCGGGCTGTGCAGGACGGGGCGGTGTAGGGCGGGTCAGGGCGAGGGCAGGGATAGTTACCATGATGGCTGTGAGGTTCCCGGGGCAGGGGCGACGCCCAACACCAACTATTTCGTCTCAAGGCTGGAAGGTAAGGACGGCGGGGCAGCCGGTGTAGGCGACGAGCGGCAGCAGGTGGGAGGGAGGGGGGGCACCAGGCTCAGCTGAAGGTGCCAGAGGAAGGTTGGGCGGCTGTTGAGGCTGCAACACTCCGGCAGGACCCCAGAGGCCACCACTCCTGCGCAGGGCTGGGGCTGCAGCGCCACCACACACCGCACAGCACACGCCATACACAGCACCTCGCCGCCGCCCCTACAGTCCACACGACCTCGGGAAACACGCCCAGAACACCACAAACTAACCATTGATTTTTGGGCAGGACGCCGCCACGCACGGACTCTGCACGCTGCCGGGGTTTAAAGGGAATGGAGTGATGGCCCCGCACATCCCATCCCGGCCCCCCACCCCTGTGGCACTGCCGGCGACACCTGGCACCTACGTATTTGCGCTCGTCACGGGGGCACCTCTCCTGGAACTCGTCCACCCACTACTGGGGCGCTGCAACCTTGCACCGGGACACTGAACCCCTTACTGTGACAAACCACCTGTGCCGGGGCCGCGACCCATCTGTGATGGGAAGCTGAACCACACCACCAGGAAATCCAATCTCCACACCGGGACACTGAACCACCTGTATCGTGACACTGACAGCTGTGTACCCTGAAACTGTATCTCCCTACCAGGACCATGGACCACATGTACTGGGACACTCAACCACCTGTAGCGGGACACCGAATCATTATACCGGGACATTTATTTACGCGTAACGGGACAATCAGTCACCTCTACAAGGACAATAAGCCACTGTACCGGGACAATACTTTTAAACCACTGTACCATGACAGTGAACCGCCTGTCAGGAAACAATGAATCACCTGTACCGGGAAAATGAACCACCGTACCGGAACACTAAACTACCTGTAGTGGGACAATAAACTACATGTACCGGTACAATGAACCACTGTACAGGTACACATGAACCGAGACAATGAACCTCTTTACCGAGATACTAGACCACATGAACCGAGATAATTAACCACTAACGGGACAATGAATCACTATAACCAGACAACGAACTACTGTACCAGAACAATGAACCACTGTACCGGGGCACTAAACCACCAGTACTGGGACACAACTACCTTTACTGGGACAACGGACCGGGCAGACTCACTTCCACCTCCGCAATATAACATTTCCTCCCTCTGAAGTGAATTTTTCTCCCAGGAACTGGTCTCAAGGGCCTCATCACGCCGCCCCTCCAGTTCCCGCCTCGAGACTGAAGGGATGAGGGAGGAAGGGAGGCAAGGAGGGAAGGAGGGGAAGAAGGGAAGACGAAGGAAAGGAGGGATAGGAGTGAAGTAGATGAGACAGGAAAAAAGAAAAGTAGAAAAGCAAGGAAGGACAGAATAAATGGAATAGAGGATGAATAGAAATGGTGAAGGAGAGGAAGAGGGCAAGGATGGATAGAAGGAGTAAAAGGAGAGGAAGTGGGCAAGGAAGGAAGGAGGGAGACAGAAAGGTATAGGAGTAAAGAGGAAAAACGCAAGGAGGAAAGGAGGGGGGGACAATAAGGGAAGGAGGAAAGCAAGGAGGTATAGAAGAGGAGAGGGAGGACAAGGAGGGAGAAGAAGGAAGGAGGAAGACAAGGAGGGATGGAAAGAGACAAGTTGAGAAGGAAAATAGCAAGAAGAGGAGGGATAGAAGGAAGAATGGGAGTGAAGGAGAGGAGGATAGAGGGGGAGGAAGAAACCAAAGAGGAAAGAAAGAAGCCAAGGAGGAACAGAAGGAAAGAAGGATAAGAAGGAAGAAAAAAGAGGGATGCAAGGAGTGAAGGACAGAGGGAGACAGGGTGAGAAGAGAAATGGAATAGAAGGAAGAACAGAAAGAAGGAGGGAAGCAAAGAGGAGAAAATACAAGGAAGAATGAAAGGAAGGAAGGAGGCAAGGTGTGAAGAAGGAAATGAAGAAAGGAGAGATAGAAGGAAGGAGAGCAAGAGGAAAGGGGGAGGCTAGGAAAGGAAGGAAGGAGAAAGACGAGAAGTGAAGGAAGGAGGCGAAGTCAGAAGTAAGAAAGGAAAGGAAAGGACGGGAAGAAAGGACAGGAAGAGGAAAGGAGAGAGGCAAGGAGGGAAGGAGGGCAGAAGGGGGTAAGATGAGTAGCAGTGACAATGAGAGGTAAAAAAAAATTAGGGTTTTGAATATTAATCTCTCTCTCTCTCTCTCTCTCTCTCTCTCTCTCTCTCTCTCTCTCTCTCTCTCTCTCTCTCTCTCTCTCTCTCTCTCTCGTCAAAATATGTACTTATTAACATATCTTTCTGTTTATCTTTCTATTTATTTCCCTGATTAACGCTTTCCTGAGCCTCAGACACAATTGTTCCAAGTGAGTGGACTTCCTGGCGAGGCGCGGCCACTGTGTCCCTCCAGCGTGATTCCCTGGGTTTGATTTCTACGCTCCTTCAGAGTCCTTTGTCTTTTCTGGAGGAGGAGGAGGAGGAGGAGGAGGAGGAGGCTGTGTGTTTGTGTGGGTGGGTGACTGGGTAGGTGGGTGGGTGTATTTCCTTCCTTGACCATGACGTTTCTAAGTGAAATACGCCTGACTATTGAGGAACACTTTCTTTTGTCATCTCTCTCTCTCTCTCTCTCTCTCTCTCTCTCTCTCTCTCTCTCTCTCTCTCTCTCTCTCTCTCTCTCTCTCTTTAATAATCCCGAGTCAATATACAGAGGCACAAATACCATGGCCAGTGTTCGCTATTAGCCTCTCTATTGAGCAGCTTACGTGTATCTGCCGCTGACCCGCTGCAGGGCATAAAACTCATCACTGTCCATTCAGATAACTAACACACGGCTGCCTCCTAACAAGCAACCCTATTTCTTACTTTCGCTTAATCCTATTGCCTGCATTTTTACGCCCAGCATATTAACAACAATCACTAATCTCTTCGCTTACTTCATGCTGCGGGAAAAATAATGCTGACGTCTTCATTTAATACCCTACTAAATCAACGCCACTTCTTTGTATACTGTGGTACTGAAAAATATTGCAGTCACCCCTTTATCTCGTGTGTTAAAAGAAATGCGTGAGTTACCCGTCCATGTGCTGCTAAGTCTCGGGGAAGGGAAGGTAAGGGGGAGCTGCGCGTTGCTTTTCAAAGGTTTCGTAGTTTATATTCAGTCGCTTGAAGGAGATGGATCAACTTGAACACTAAGCAGTGTTAAGGAAACATCTCAAATATATTTCTCTCTTTGGTGATGTTGATTTAAACTTTTCTTTCCTGTAACAATGTGGAGAGAAAGCGAGGGTATGCTTTTCTTTTACTTTCTGTCCAGTTCTTTGTTTTGTCTTTGTGTCCACATCGTTCTTTCACTGTCAGTAATCCATTGATAGTGGAAGTAAGAGTAGCTCTTTAACTCTCAATAATTCATTGGTAATACAGATGAAAGTAGGAATGATAGTAGTAGTAGTAGTAGTAGTAGTAGTAGTAGTAGTAGTAGTAGTAGTAGTAGTACACAAGGTATATTATTCAAAACGTTCACGTAAACGAAACACTCTCTAAAGGGAAAATGAAACATGAATTTTATCACTGAAAAGAATAAGAGAAAAAGAAAAATGACACACACACACACACACACACACACACATACACACACACACACACAAACAAACACACACAAAGAAAACCAGACAAAGCACAGGTTACATATGTTTATTCAAATAGATTCGATACAAAAGATATAGAAATCTTAACATCAAACGGTAGGCTTAAAAACAACACTAAAATGAGATTCTTTGGTGTGCAGGACAACCCTGCTGAACGCTAAGGAGACAGGTGGACACAGGTGGGGGCGCACTGAGAGGGTGATGGGGCGGGCGGGTGCGCGGGTGTTCCCCATAAATCTGTGGCCCTACAAACACTAACTTTTTTATCCGAAACTAAAACTCTTAAAACTTACCCCCATGGCTTGACGCGGGGGGTCTGTGGTGTGTTTTTATTCACCCTCTGTAAACGTTACAAATAAAAGTGTTTGAAAAATTCTGTTTTTTTCTTTTTGTGTGTGTGTGTGTGTGTGTGTGTGTGTGACAAAGTCGTGTTCTGAAAAGACGTCTTGCGAATTATGATGATTTTTATTTTTTCTTCATTTTCAAGACTGACTGAAACAAGTAACCAAGTTTCTTTCAGTGTAATGCAAGACAGATTTACAGACAGACGAAAAGATAGACAGACACAGACAGACAGACAGACAGACAGGAGGGCGGACTCCAATCACCACATCCCATGGTCTGGAGTCACGCCATTGCATGTCGGTCATTATCACAGAAAGAATTAAAGTATAAACGAGGTGATTCGTGTCAAACAAACATGACAAGGAAGGAGGGGACAGGGGTGGAGAGATGGGGGGGTTAGTCCCTTGTCTTTATATATATTTTAATTGACACTGCTGTTGGTAGTTATGGCGTGAGACGGGCGACAGGACAGAACATGACTGGACAGGCGAGAAACGGTAAGAGTGAGACAGAAACTGCGGTGAGAGGAAGAGGGGTGGAGGCGCACGGAGGCAGGATTTGTAGGGCCCGCGGAGGAGGGGGGAGGGAGAAATGCACAAAATAAAAGCTTGAATGTTTGTTGTCCGCGGGGTGAGGCAGTTATGCAGTTGTAGCGGCGGCGGTTTTCATCACCATCGAGTATGTAAGTGTGTGACAAAGCGACAAAGGTCAAGGTCGGCGGTAGTACGTAGTGGCTGTTATTTAAGTGACTTGATAATCTGGGTTCCTAGGAGCTACATAAATATAGTAATTATTTCTTTATTTATATTATGTATATTTATATTATGTATATTCCACGGTAAGAGGAGGATGTGGAGGTCTGGAGTGAAGAGAGACAAGAAACGTGGATAAACGGGAACCAGAAGGCAATGCGGAATTAATGTACTCGAAGGCCCGGCACGGGGACAGGAAGGAGTTGGGCTGACTCACTGTCGCGGGACACACTCACAACGTACCACATGAAGCAACACAAAGACCAAGTAACACCATCCGCCCTTACTCCACCTTCCCCTCCCCATTCCTCGCAGCCAGTCAGCCCAACCTTCGCCTCCCCCCATGGCCGGAGAATGACGTATGTATGTATATCTATGTACAAGTTATACACAGCAGACCAGGTCACCGCGAGATGCTTGGAGGGGGGAGAGGCGGGTGTTACAGAGGACAGAACAAGGCGTTACACTGCCCATGTTGGACACTGACGGTGTACAAGGGAGGACTCGAGGGTGTGTGTGTGCCTGTCAGAGATGGGAGATGGAATGCCCAAAGGTGTCTACAGGAAAGTAAAGATGCGCTGGCGTGGTACAGACTTTCGGCAGCAGCGTCAGTGTTGTTGGATCGCCTCAAAGGGAACGCTTCACCGTGATAGTGGAGATGACAGTGTCCCCTCATCAGGCCCAAATTACAAAGTTTAAAAAGTAGTGCAAGATATTTTGTTTATGCTGTCTACGACCTTTATCACACTACCTTGAGGCCAACAGCGGGGCCGTAAAGAAGCGTGAGAGAAGCATGAAGCTTGAGAAGTCTGTTGAGTAACAGCTGCGGCAAGATTCGCTAGAGTGGATATAATTTTCTTTTCGCAGCACAATAAATGACGCTTAAACGTTACGTCTGCCTTGCGGCGACCAGATATCCTGTACAAAGTGACAGAATTAATACTATTTTATATATATTGTTATCTGTGCGTCGCTTCCTTACCATTAGGGAGTTATTATGAGGCTGGCGAGGAGCGGGTCACCGGGTCACCGCCTCCTGGCCGAGGCGAGGCTCGCCAGGCTCATCCACAAGTACTATTACAGTCAGTAGTACGCTAGTCACACGCTCAACTAGTCCCTAAGCTTAGTAATATTTTCCTCACGTTATAAAAAAGTCACTATGGGAGCTATTCTTTGTCGTGGAGCTTTGTCGCCTTCGTCGCATCATAAATAATTCACACTATCGATTACGTTTCCATTATTTATCACTTTATGACGAATTCCCACCAAACGATAAACAATGAACTACTTCCATATAAAAATACTCTGCGAAGGCCTATGTCCGTCACACACGTGTGCGAGATATAAACTATCATAAAGACACAAAACTGCGACACATGAAAACGCAGCCAGTGACTCCTCGCCCCTGGCAGGAGAGGCAGCGTCGCCGCTGGCTAAGGTCATAACATTGGCACTGAATTTCGGATTGGTCGAGAAGAAAGATCGTTTACAAAAACTGTCTGCGGTATAGATATAAACAGTGACCTAGAACTAGACTAGTCTCTCGTCTAGCTCGCGCTCTTAGTAAAATATATAAACTAATATTATGGCGGCTAAATGCAGAATACATTATGTGTGTACAGCAATGAACTCTGATATAAAAATAATTCTGCTTTGAGCGGGCAGAGACTTAACTTTGTATCAAATAATTTAAAGCTTGTAGAATATTATAAAAGAAATTACGTTCAGGTAGCAATTGTCAAGGTCAGAAGAGCTTTGTAAAGGAGCCTCGACCCCCGGACCCTTGCAGGTGTGAGAAGGAAGATCACGTGCTTCCTGGGATGTGAGGGACAGTTAGAAGCGGGAGTAATCTGGAGAGAGGAGGGCTGTTTGCTGCAGGCAGGGTCCGAGGCGGCGAGGCTGTGGCACAGAGGGATGGAGTGTGGGGGAAAACAATTCTGTAAAACAAGAACCTAAATAGAGAGAAAGGTGAAGGGAGTGAGGGGCACTAGTGACGTCATGACCTTGTTTTGATTATGAGTAATTCAGGGAAGAGGAGGAGGAGGAGGAGGAGGAGGAGGAGGAGGAGGAGGAGGAGGAGGAGGAGGAGGAGGAGGAGGAGGAGGAGGAGGAGGAGGAGGAGAAGAAGAAGAAGAAGAAGAAGAAGAAGAAGAAGAAGAAGAAGAAGAAGAAGAAGAAGAAGAAGAAGAAGAAGAAGAAGAAGAAGAAGAGGAACACAGTGAAATAGAAATAATGATGAAAGACAACAAAAATAGAGAGGAAGGGAAGAAGGACCATACAACATTAGATAACCGAGACGAGTGAGCTGCAAGAGAAGGAAAGAAAGGAGTAAAACAAGAAGACAGAAAGAGTGCAGCGGACAGACAAACAGACAGACAGACAGGCAGGTGTAAGCTACGTTCAAAGGGTGTGTAGGAGGAGAGTAGAAAAAGTGTGCTGTCTTCCATTAAGCGTCCTGCTGACATGCTCTTCATTCTTCGCTGGACAAATAACACAAAAACTCAATGTTAAGTCTTTTCTGCTTCACGATCCATTGTTTCTTATTCTCCTGTAGGTGGCTGGCCGTCGGCGACCCCGGGAAAGGAGGAGGAGGAGGAGGAGGAGGAGGAGGAGGAGGAGGAGGAGGAGGAGGAGGAGGAGGAGGAGGAGGGGCGTGGCAAGGCAATCCCACCTGACCTTTGATGACCCGACAGACGGACGCGGCACTCACCCGTCCCACACCCTGACGCTCACCTGGCGCGGCGCTACGCCCTTGCCACCACGCAGCACACGCCTTACGCCATGCTAAGTCTCGTCCGCTGGCTCGATGCCGCCACCTTCGGGAGATTCCCGCTAAGATCTCCTTCATTTGCTTATAACGTGACTTGCAATTTCATAAGATGCGACAAGAATTTTAATAACAAACTGTGCGGCGGAGTTTAAATTATTTGGTGCCCGCAATGTTACGTGAATGTTCTTTCTTAAGTTTCCTGTTAGAAAACTGATTATCTTTTCGAGGAGGTTAAAAGGTCAGGATATTTTGGAGAATTTTGAGGTACAGCACTCTTCCACCTTCCCTGGGACAGGCGGCGGTGGTGGTGGTGGAGGTGGTGGTGGTGGAGGTGGTGGTGGTGGTGGTGGTGGTGATGGTGGTGGTGGCGAGCGACACAGGCTGTCTGTGCTCACACCGAGCAGGGCGGGGCGGGACGGGGCAAGAGGAAAAGCCGGGCTGGGGTTTGCAGATTTGTGTGTTTGTCGTTACGTGTACATTCTCTCGTCTCTCTCTCTCTCTCTCTCACTCTCTCTCTCTCTCTCTCTCTCTCTCTCTCTCTCTCTCTCTCTCGACCAATCAATCAGCAAGCAGCCGCGGTGTGCGGACAGGCGAGCGCCATGGCAAGTCAGGGTGAGGGTCGGCCGTCAGGTGTGTTCTCTGGCACGCGGGGCATCCAGGAAGAAGGAAAGGAGAATATGTACGTAGTAGAAATTTTGCTGACGGCGACCATGTTCTGAGGGGCGCCACCCAGCCAGCACTGTGTGTGGATGACGACTTCCTCCTCAAGCCAACGATTTCTCTGGGCCGCAGGACTCAGACGTAGGCCACCCGAGGCGGGAACTTTCGCGGTGCTTGTCGCTCGTCCTCTAGACTCCGGAATGGCGAGAGCTTTTGCTGGAGCTTTTGGAGGACGACTTGGAACCCTTTCTTGGTGCGCCGTGGTGACGCTCCAGCAGCCCTTGGGTTTCCAAGGGAGACGTGGGTGTCAGAGATGACTCCGGCGTAGAGTCGATGGGCTCAGTCGTTGCCTCTCCGTCGTTCTCGTCCTCTTCCAGGATGCGGGAGAGCACAGGCTCCATGGAGGCCGAGGGATTCATGACCGACTCTTCCTCGGGTGGTGACGCGCTGCTGGTGGCCTCAGGTTCCTTGCTCAAGGGGGAGGGTTGAGTGTTTGGCTTCAGTCTTCTTGGTGGGTGTCTTCGGGCCACTGTGAGCGGTCTTGGCCGGTGAGTGGACGGCCACACCGTTTTGATTAGGCTTATTGCGCCGCTCGCGGGTAGGCGTTGACAGTCCGCTTTCCGCGTCCCGCACCAGCCGGTGGCCAGGACTTGGAGCGCGCGAGAGGCGACCCTTGATGTACTTGTTGAGCTCCTCCTCCTCGTTGTTGGAGACGAAGCGGCTGATGGTGGTGAGCACGCCGCCCAGGAATCACACAGAAGCAGCCGGTACCCAGCAGGTCGTTGCGTCGCTCCGGCGTGGGTGCCTTTTGACGTAGCCGGGCACCAGGGACGTGATGGTGAGCATGAGGCCGATCACGATGAACACGGAGCCCACCGTGGAACATGGTCACCTGCCCCAGCAGCCGCTTGTTCTCCCGCTCCTCATTAAAGTACACCCGGCCGTCCAGGTGTGACCACGGAGGGCCGCGGCGTGGACAGCGACGCCCCGCTGGCCCGCCGCTCCTTGGCCCGCCGTGCATCCTCTCGCCTGGATCGCTGCCGCCTGATGGCCAGCGCCGACTGCACCGCTTGCATCTTCACCATCCTGCGACATGACTACACGTTAGTAACCATCCACAACATGGACAATAACAAAAAATAACAATAAGTGACATCGTAACACTTCCACAAAATGGAATACACATGTATTTATGAGCACAGGCAGTGGGCGAGGGCACAATGAGTGAGTGTCCTATGAGTCATATGTGTGGCTTTCCCTCCCCTCGTCCAGTCCCCCGTGGCCCTCAGGACTCCTTGCTTTCAATATTCGTGTTATAAAAGTTGCAGGCAGCTGTCAGACATGGAAAGTCTGGCCAGTTTATGAAGGGAGAGAAAAAGATCAAATATAAACAGCATGACATCCAGTTGCACTTCAATACACCACACAGTGCTGCACACACACACACACACACACACACACACACACACACACACACACACACACACACACACACACACACACGAGGCACCAACGTTCCTTCCTCCGATACCACCCTCTCACGTTTCCTCTCTCTGCCACCACCCTTCTCCCCTGCTACAGCTCGTCTCCTCGTGCTCGTCTGCCGTCACTCCTTTATGGTCGGGCACCACTTAGCCGGCGCCAGACCCGTGCTAATGAGAACCTGAGGACGGGCGGGGGTGGGAGAAGGAGAGTAGGGAGGAGAGGAGAGTATGAGGAAAGTAAGGAAGACGGGTGAGAGGAGAAGGAAAGCGAGGACACAGTGAGGAAGAAAAAAGAATACGAATGAGCAGAGGAAAGGGAAAGAAGAGAGGTCACGGTGCACGAGAGGGAAAAAAATAAAAGGGAAAGGGGAAGGAAGGGAAGACAAAGTGAGGAAGAGAGAAATTGAATGGATGAATGATGAGAGGAACGAGAAGGAAAAGAGGACACAGAAAAGGGGAAAAAAAAGGAATGTGGGAAAGGGGTGTAAACAAGTCAAGAATGAGAGGAAACAGGGAAAGAGAAAGAAAGACAGACAGGAAGGAAAGGGAAAAATTGAGAGGAGCGTTGAATAATAAAGAAAGAAAGGAAGAAAAGAATGAAAGCTAAAGAGGGGGAAGGAAGGGGTGGACAAGGAAAAAAAATAAAAAATATATATATGAACTAAAACAAATAAAAGCAAGGGAAAAGGAATAGACTAAGAGAGAGAGAGAGAGAGAGAGAGAGAGAGAGAGAGAGAGAGAGAGAGAGAGAGAGAGAGAGAGAGAGAGAGAGAGAGAGAGAGAGAGAGAGAGAGAGAGAGAGAGAGAGAGAGAGAGAAATTAGAGGGGAAGGACAATTTAAGTCAGATAATTTAAGCGGGGACAAGAAATAACACGCATAAAAATAAATACACCATTTAGTTTAACATTCAGGGATGTGAGAACATTTTTGTAAGAGAAAACGGAAGGAAGGAAAACGAAAGCAACAGCCGCCCCCCTCCCGTGTGTGTGTGTGTGTGTGTGTGTGTGTGTGTGTGTGTGTGTGTGTGTGTGTGTGTGTGTGTGTGTGTGTGTGTGTGTGTGTGTGTGTGTGTGTGTGTGTGTGTAAATCAGAAAGTATACCTGGCTTACACATAAGAGTGTTTACAGGAAGCGAGGATGAAGTGAAGGAAAGCCGATGAGAGAAGGAAGGAAGGAAGGAAGGAAAGAGAGGAAGCGGGAAAGACGAATAACTGAGAGGGAGGAAGAGAGGCAGGAAGGATGAAGGGAAAGAAGGAAAAAATATATGCTAGGGTGACTGGGAAACCACAGCGAGGAAATATAGAAAGGGAAAGAGAAAAAAAGAAAGAGGAATGTACGGGGAAAAGAAAAAATATTAAAATAGGATACGAATGGGGAGACAAGAATGCTAGGAAGAAAAAAGGACGTGGTGATGAATGAAAGAGTAAGAGAGAAAAAGGAAGGGACGATATGAGGTGATGAAGGAAAGAAGATAAAAGAAGAGATGGAGAGATGAAAGAAAGGAAAGCAAAAAGGGAAGAAAGGAGCAGAGATGAAAATGTAAAGAGGAAAGAAAATAAAAGGACGGAGGAGATGAAGAGACGACGGATACGAACGAAAGGAAAGAAGAGGAAGGGGAAAGTAAGGTGATGAAGGAAGGGAAGAAAAGAAAGTAAACAAGCGGACGGAGAAGATCAGGTGATAAAGGAAAAGAGGGAAGGGTAAGATGGGGGCGAAGTGAGGTGTTTGAAGGAAAGGACGGAGGAGAAAGATGGGGAGAGAAGGTGAAGTGTTTGATGAAAAGGAGGGCAGGAAAGGGGGAGGGTGTAGGAGTGTTTGTGGATGTTTTGAAATTTTTGAGTCCTTAGCTGAACCTGATTAAGGGAAATCTTTTGAGGTTCGAACCAGTTTACAGGCGAAGGAACGAAAGTGATGATGGGGGATGGGAGGCGGGGAGGGGATGAAAAAGCCCAGAGGCAGAGGGAGCGAGTGGAGGAAAGATTCGGAGGATATACATACATACATAGTAGGCATAATATTCCTCCAGCACACACACACACACACACACACACACACACACACACACACACACACACACACACACACACACACACACACACACACACACACACACACACACACACTATTTACATGAGGCAAACACACAGTTTCCTTAACAATACCTCCCTAATGGGCTGGGTGGAAATATAATAACTCTTCATAGCAGACAATATTTGCT
>NC_087159.1:12237500-12242500 GCF_035594125.1 Scylla paramamosain
CACACACACACACACACACATCCACCTTGCCCACCATTCCTGTAATCAAGAGGGAAACAAACCGAACACTCTGGCTCCTAATGACAGCACGCTCCCAGCCAAGGCGTAGCAAATTATTCACGATGAGTCTGGCGTTATAGGAGCCCCTTCCCACCCCTTCTCATACACACACATGCACGCACACACGCCCTTGCAAGCATATTTACCAAGTAGGCAAAGCGATGACAACACTTTATCATCATCTTAACCTCCTCCTCCTCCTTCTCCTCTTTCTTGTCTTTCTTCTTGTTTTCCCTCTTTCCAATCAAAAGAGCTTCATAAGTTTAATTTTTGTCTTATTTCCAAGTTGTAGGCAACATTACGTAACTTTATTGATTCGTGCTGTGTTGTCGAGGCAAGCAAAGCAGAATAGATGCTGCTGCTGCTTCTCTTTTTTTTTTTTTTTTTCAGCTGGAAATGTCACCAGAAATGTCAGTGTGAGCAAGTTGTCCGCAATGATGAATAAAGGAAACTTGAATGAAGAGCCACAGCAATATAAGAGTAAGAAAAATTCATGAACACACTAATGTTTCTGTTAGTGTGGTAGTGGAATGTAGCTGTCTAGTGATGTAAGCTTTTCCTGCGTGACAAAAGACAGAAAACTTAAATGAACAACAAAAACAAAAAATAATGTTAACTCCTTATAAACAATCCTTTCGTTCTCGTATTAAAATATGTTTTTTTAATGCCACAAGAAAAAGAAATTGAGTTTTGAATACTTTTCTCGGTCGAGCCAGTAGTGAAACATGGTTATCTTGTACCGTAGAGTTTTTTAAATGTAAATTCAACAGTGGATAAAGAGATTTTGTATGGACAAAATACATAAAGAAATGAAGAAATAAACAAACAAAGCAACTTATAAATATCCTCCTCTTGTAGTCGATATGGTAGTGACATATGGCTATCTGGTAACCGAGACTTTTGTAGTAAAATAATGAATATTAATGAATAATCAACAGTAAAAAAAAAAAAAAAAAAAAATCATGAATAAGTCCTCTCGTTGTCGAATTTATGGTGAAAAAAACATGTCTCATCCTGCAGAACTGTATACAGATAAATCAATAATGAATAAAAATAAAGGAATATTCAATCACTATAAAAAAAAAAAATACAGAAAAAGTTTGAAAACCGTTCTCTCTCTATCGACGCAGTGAAATATGGCCATCTGGTACCGTGAACTACTTTGCTTTTTCAATCACAGATGAAGAAAGCCTGAATTAATAACAATAAATGAATAAATTAAACAAGCAGAAAAGCCATAAACACTTCTCTTTCCATCCACGTGGTAATGAAATATGGGTCTACATTACCGTAGACTTTTCACGAGTTACTGATCAAATTTCCCATGTTATGATTGGTCAATGGTCATTTTATCAGCGAGTCCTCAATAAATTCTGATTAGTATGACACTATTGACTAATGGCCTTGATAGAGAGGCACCCTATTTTTTGTGTTGATTAGAGGTGAGAGAGTGCAATCAATCAAGAGCTCTATGGTCATCTCCGTTACTCTTCTCCTCCCTAGGCGTCACTAAGCCGCTGAGCCGCTAACAACCTGTAAAGTGGAGGGTTAAAGAACACACTGAAACAAGACACACTGGGCCTCACCTGAATATTTGCTGAGACTGACGCTGACGAAGACGTTGGTTGTGGCTGCTGTGGTGGTGGCGGCGGTGGTAGTGGTGTTGATCTGAGTGGTGTGTGGCTGTTGAGGTTGAAGCAGTGGGATTGATGGCAGTGGATGCTGTGGTAGGCCGCGTTCTTTCTTCTTTGTTCCGGCCTCTTCTCTTCCTCCTTCTCCTCCTCCTGCGTCTCCTACTCCTGATGCTGCAACATGCAAGCGAGGGTCGGCCTGCTGAGGGTGGTGGCGGAGGCGGAGGGACTAGCGCATGAGACCCATTACTCGCCAGTACACCTCCCTGCCGCCTTGCCTCCTCCGTTAAGATCCGCCCAGAGCCTCTAAAACATCAACAACCCGGCGCTCCCAGGCGTCAGCGAGGACCTCCAGGGTGCTGATCTGAGGGAGGAAGCAGCTCTTGGCGTGTCTGGCGTGCGAGGGAGTCTACGTAGGTGCCGGAGAGCGGTGACAAAGCTAAACAGACTCTGGATCAGGGCATTGCAGGGAGGCAGGGGCTGGCAACCTCCCACCACACCACTACTCTACATACTGGTGGAGGAGGAGCGAAGGAGCCTCTCCACCCTTGCCCCGCTGCCACCACCGCCCGCCTCACCTGCCAGATGCCGCCAATCTCGCGGTACATTTTCACCATTATTTATCTGTTCACCAGGCTTCCCTCACGTAATGAAGTAGTGATTTTAGTAGCTGTATGGCACCTTGGTGGGTGGTCCTCGCCGCACACCTGTTACCCTCGTGAGGACGCCGCGGGATGACGCAGTAGGTGAAAGTAATTAACTGCGTAGTAATACTTTGTTTGGGTCCCGAGCATGAGATGGGCGGTCTCTCCTCACGCAGGACCCTAACACACACACACACACACACACACACACACACGGAAGAGTAGGGAAAAAAGGCAAACATACAGCATTTCATCGTTAAAACTCATGATATTTCCACCAAAACACCAAATCACAAAACTTCACCTTTAGTTTTAATACTTCTGGGTTGAAAGAGTAACATTCGGTCAGGATCGGAAAGGCAAAAAGCTCCTTTCCAATCAGTGGCTCGAGATTGGCAGTACGTCCGCCTGTCTGAAGGAAAAGGTCGGCTGGATGGAGGACGCAATAGTGTTTTCTAAAGTTTCTCCTCCTCGACCAGGCCTCGTGTTCCCTCATGCTTCCATTGATCCTTAAACCCTCTATACCGCCAGCATCTCCCCTACCCTCCCTTCCCCACCCTTCATTCTCTCTCTCTCTCTCTCTCTCTCTCTCTCTCTCTCTCTCTCTCTCTCTCTCTCTCTCTCTCTCTCTCTCTCTCTCTCTCTCTCTCTCTCTCTCTCTCTCTCTCTCTCTCTCTACTTTTCCATCCACCATCGTCCATTCACCTACCATTAACTATTCCTCCTCCTTCTCCTCCTCCCCTTCCTGCTCCTCTCTCACCTCCGCCTCCTTCATCCCTTACTTCTTAAGAAAATATTTCTCTTCTCCCATCCTCGCTCTTTTTCTCCTCACGCCTTTTAGTTCCCCATCTACCATCGTCTCTTTCCACACTTTTTTCCGTTATCTTATCTCCTCCTCCTCTTCCTCCTCCTCCTCCTCCTTCTCTTTATCTCTATTCCTGACTTCCTTACGTCTTCTACACCCACGCCTCTCCCTTCGTAACTTTTTTTTTTCGATTCGTTTTCCCTTCCTTCCTTATATATTTTCCTTAGTCCAACCCACCTCCTTCCTCATCCGACCCTTCCATCTTTCCTCCCCTCCCTCTGCTCCCATTTCTCCCCGCCGTTCCCTCCCCCACCTCCCTTTCCTCCTAACCCCGCCTTCCTGCTCCTCCTCCCTCACTCCCTGGCGCCTATGGGTAAACAAATGAAAGACGTCGGGGCCTCCAGGGACTCGCGCCAACCCGCCCTGAAGGAAACTAATGGCCGGCACCGCCACAACATTAAGGGGCACACACACTTTATTATTTCTTTCCGTTATTTGTTCCTCCTGTATTTGTACCGGGTTAGCTGTGGCAGTAAGGTCAAGGTGAGTATGGTGGAGGTAAGATGTAATTAAGGTAAGTATGTAACACGACAGACACCTGGTGCAAGAGTCTTAATTAATGAACGCAGGTATTAGGGTTTTTTTTCCCATTATTTATTGTTCTTCCCCATATTCATCCTTGTCTCAGTTAGGTAAGTAAGGTAAATTAGGTAAGTACATCATCCCACCTATACCTGCCTGTGCTAATTAACGGGAAAGGTATTAGTCTTTTTTTTCTCATTACGTTTTCTTCCCATGCATTCGTCTTCAGCTTTTGATCCTTTCTCGCAGTGAAGTGAAAATATAAATAAGAAAAGTTTGTAACACACTACATTCCTGGAGCTTTTAATGAACGAGGCAGTTACTCAATATTGCTCTGCTTTATTATATTTTCTTTCCAGGTACTCATCTTTCTCTTCGGCTTCATTCTCGTGGTAAAGTCAAGGTATAAATAAGACATGAGAATTATGTAACACAGCACACTCCTCAAGCTGTGGATTAACGAGCCAGTTATTCAGTATTTCCTATTTTCCACTGTATATTCTCTGTAGCTGCTCATATTTCCGTTTCGTTTCATTCTTATCGTGAAATCAAGGTATAATTAAGAAAAGTAAGGTATGTAACACAACACATTTCTTGAGCTCTGAACTAATGAGGATGCTATTCAATATTTCCTTTTTTTTCATTATATATATATATATTCTCTCCAGGTGTTCATCTTTCTGTTTTGTTTATTTTTGTCGTGAAATCAAGGTGTAATCAAGGTAAGGTAACAGCATGTGCACCTGGAGCTCTGGATTAATGAGTCGGTTATCAGAGTTTTTCTTCATCATCTATTCTTTCCACGTGTTTATCCAGCACTGTTCGTTCTTGTGGTGAAATCGAGATGCAAATCAGGTAAATAAGTTAAGAGCGTGTGTTCCTCCAGCTCTGGATTAACAAGGTAGTTATTAGAATTTTTTTTTTTTTATCATCTATTCTTTTCACGTGTTTATCCTGTTCTGTTCGTTCTCGTGCAATCAAAGTGAAAGTCAGGTGCGTAGGGAAGTATATTACAACGCTGCCACCTGGCGGTCTTAATTAAGGAGACAGGTATTGGATTTCTTCATTATCCGTTCTTTCCGGGTATTTATCCTTCTGTTTTTGTTCGTTCTCGTCGTGAAATTCTGAAGAAAGTAAGGCAAGCCGGCAAGATGAGAGCAACACTGAGTATGTCTCGCGTTCTTCATTAACGAGAAAGGTATTAAGTCTTTTTTTTTTCATAATCCATTCGTATTTTTTTCTTTTCTTTTTTTTTTTTTTTTTGTCCTCGTAGGAAAA
>NC_087159.1:12247500-12255000 GCF_035594125.1 Scylla paramamosain
GTCATGTAGGTTCGTAGAAGTCAAAGGAAAGACATGAAGAGGGGACGTGAGGGAAAGTGATGACCGGTACTGTGACGCTATAAATTTTTCATGTTGTGAGTGATGTGACGCTACGGAGAGGTAATAAAGGACAGTAACAGCATAGGCAGCAGGTGGAATTAGAAGGGAGGAAGGAGGATATACTAAAGGAACATAGGTGAAGATATTGCACCACGTGATATCAAGTAGTAATTCAAGACAGGAGCATCAAAACACCACAACAACAAAAAGGTTTATCTGACCGGAGTAATGTAAAACAGTCGCTACAAGTAACCTTCCCTACACCTTTCTACTAAATTTGTTTTCCTGCAGTCAGAAATCCAATCATCTAATACAAATCTACCTATATATAGTCAAGTTTTGTAAGAGTGTCATCAAGTCAGATGACACAAGATTGGAAGCAAGTACTAAAGGTTACTCTACTGTTACACTCTTTTACTGACCATGACTGTCCCGCGCGTCACTAGGACCAACAAACACAACGCGTCATTTTAGCGCCCATCAGGGGACGTTAGTAATACAGACAGCATCAAAGGAATCCACATCCTGCCTGCGGGTACTCCGGCGTGACACACACACACACACACACACACACACACACACACACACACACACACACACACACACACACACACACCTGCTTGCCAAACACCAGCACACGTCCCCAACCACGCCTGAGGGAGCTAAGGGGGAGGTCACACGACGGCAAACAACATCAAAGGAAAGCAAACTATCAGAATGCATTGAGCGACGTCACAGCAGCCACGCGAGGTCACGAAACATGACGTGAACTCACGGCGTATCAGGGCGAGTCAGGGTGGAGGGAAAACACGCCTAAACCCACATGATGACGTAATGACGCAGTAAGTGGCGCAAGAGTGGGAGGAATGACGCAATAATAAGCCATTTGAGGAAAAAATGAACCCTAGTAACGCAAGTAAACACAGTGACGCAGATGTAGGCCAAGTGATTGGAGTGTGAGCACCGTGACGGAGGATCAACACCCAGTGACGCAGAGCGCAGCCGATTGACGCGGAAATACGCCAGTTGACGCAAATATTAGTTACGCGACGTAATAACCCGGAAAACATGTGGGTAAGTTAATGTAAAACTCTTGCAAAATATTATCAATTTAATGGAAGTCTTCTGACGCCAACGGGAGGCAAATGACGTGAAGGTGAGCCGAGTGACGCAAATATAGATGACACAGAGATGAGCCAAGTGACACGGGCATGAGCTAAATGGCGCACAGATGACCCGAGAGAAAGAGATGAGCTAAGTAACGCAGAGATGAGCCATGTAACGCAGAGCCAAGTGACGAAGAGATGAGCCAAATGACGCGGAAATGACCCAAGTAATGCAGAGATGAGCCAAGTGACGCTGAGATGCGCCAAGTGACGCAGAGAGGAGCCAAATGACGTGGAGATGAGCCAAGTGACGCGGAAATGAGCCAAGTGGGGCAGAAATAAGCCAAGTGACGCAGAGATGAGCCAAGTAACGCAGAGATGAGCCAAGTGACACGGGCATGAGCTAAATGCCGCATAGATGACCCGAGAGACAGAGATGAGCTAAGTAACGCAGAGATGAGCCAGGTGACGCAGAGATGAGCCAAGTGACGCGGAGATGAGCTAAGTAACGCGGAGATGAGCCAGGTGACGCAGAGATGAGCCAGGTGACGCGGAGATGAGCTAAGTAACGCGGAGATGAGCCAAGTGACGCGGAGATGAGCTAAGTGACGCGGAGATGAGCCAAGCGACACAGAGATGAGCCAAGTGATGCGGAAATGACCCAAGTGACGTAGAGATGAGCCAAGTGACGCAGAGATGAGCCAGGTGACGCAGAGATGAGCCAGGTGACGCAGAGATGAGCCAAGTGACGCAGAGATGAGCCAGGTGACGCAGAGATGAGCCAAGTGACGCAGAGATGAGCTAAGTGACGCGGAGATGAGCCAGGTGACGCAGAGATGAGCCAAGTGACGCGGAGATGAGCTAAGTGACGCGGAGATGAGCCAAGTGACGCGGAGATGAGCCAAGTGACGCGGAGATGAGCTAAGTGACGCGGAGATGAGCCAAGTGACGCAGTGATGAGCCAAGTGACGCAGAGATGAGCCAAGTGACGCAGAGATGAGCCAAGTGACGCAGAGATGAGCCAGGTGACGCAGAGATGAGCCAAGTGACGCAGAGATGAGCCAAGTGACGCAGAGATGAGCCAAGTGACGCAGAGATGAGCCAAGTGACGCGGAGATGAGCTAAGCGACACAGAGATTAGCCAAGTGACGCGGAGATGAGCTAAGTGACGCGGAGATGAGCCAAGTGACGCAGTGATGAGCCAAGTGACGCTGAGATGCGCCAAGTGACGCAGAGAGGAGCCAAATGACGTGGAGATGAGCCAAGTGACGCGGAAATGAGCCAAGTGGGGCAGAAATAAGCCAAGTGACGCAGAGATGAGCCAAGTAACGCAGAGATGAGCCAAGTGACGCAGAGAGGAACCGAATGACGCAGATACGACCCCAATGACGCTGAAACGAGACAAATAACGCGGAGATTAACCGAGCCAGGATGAAATTGCCGTGAAGGAAGATGTGAAGCCTTACCCACATGAAGTCTAGATTAACTAAATAACCTCAGGAAATGCGAGGAAGGGAAGCCGAGGAAAGAGAAGACGAGAGAGAGAGAGAGAGAGAGAGAGAGAGAGAGAGAGAGAGAGAGAGAGAGAGAGAGAGAGAGAGAGAGAGAGAGAGAGAGATCAGAGGGGAAAGAAATAGTGTGAATGTGAAGAAAGTGATGGAATAAGCTTAAAACAATACACGAAAAAAGGGAAAAGAGTGTGAGAGGGATGAAAGAAAAGGACGAATGAAGGGAAAAACTATAAAAGAAGGAAGTATGATAGGTGGGTAGGTAGATAGGTAGGTAAGTAGGAAGGAAGGAAGGAAGGAAGGAAGGAAGGAAGGAAGGAAGGAAGGAAGGAAGGAAGGAAGGAAGAAAGAAAGAAAGAAAGAAAGAAAGAAAGAAAGAAAGGAAGGAAGAAAGGTGAAAGAAAGAAAGAAAGAAAGAAAGAAGGAAAGAAGGAAGGAAGGAAGAGAAGAACGAACCAAATAAAAAAAGGAAGTTTGAAGAAACAAGGAATGAATGTCAGGTAATGAAAGAAAGAAAGAAAGAGAGAAAGAAAGAAAGAAATCAAGTAAAGAAAGAATGGGAGAAAAAAAAAAAAAAAGAAACGTGTGAAATGAAAGAGAGAAATAAGAAAAAAAAAGGGAAAGTGAAGAAAAGGCGGATAAAAACAGGAACAAGCAAGGACAACACAGCAAGTCCCTCCCTCCTCCCTCCAACACACAACTTCAAGTCTCTCACTACCGGAAGACACCTTACAACCTCTCGCCTGCAAACTTCCCACCGACTCAGCGTTTCATTTTGGACCTCATCGCCTGCTAACAACTTCCATGCGAACTTCAACTACGTAACCGAACACCCAAACAACCAGGCGACGAAGCAACCAATCTCTACCTGAACCTTATATTTTGCAAAAGAAAACCCCCTCTCAGCCTCCCAATCACTCTCACTATCTTCTAAGTCTCTCACAGTAGGTTCCAGTAGCATATTAGTCTCTTCCAGTCTCTTCCAGTATTTTCCAGTGGTCTCTCAGTCTCTTCCACTACGTCTCAGTTTCCCAGTTGGTCCACAGTACGTCTTACTCTTCCAGCATTTTCCAGTGGTCTCTTAGTCTCTCCCATTAGGTCTCAGTGTCTTTCAGCCTCTTCCATTAAGTTCCAGGAGCCCCTCAGTCTCTCTCAGTACATCCCAGTAACCTCTTAGTTTCTCCCAGTAGTTCCTAATAGCATCCTAGTCTCATCCAGTACATTCCAGGAGTGTTTTAGTCTCTCGCAGTGTGTCTTAGTCTCTCTGTCTCTATTATTAAGATTCAGGAGCCTCTTAATCTTTAGCAGTACGTCCCAGTGTAGCCTCTCAGCCTCTCCCAGTACCTTTCACTCGCCAAGAATCTCCTAGTAGTATAATTTCCAGCCGTCTTCTCATATTTTAGTCTATCCTAGCAACTCCCCTGGTTCATAAAGCGTTCACTAATTGAGATAAGGTTCACGTAACGAATCCTGGCAACTACACAAGGTTAATTAGCAGCATTTCAGCACTTTCCACCATCTCCCAGCATCGGCCAGTGATGTGCGCTTAGGGAGGCTGAGATTATGTAAGCATTTAGGTTTATTGGCAATTCTTAGCAGTTTTATGTGTTTGTTGATGATTTGGGTATTTTAAATTTTAGTGTGTTTTGTGTTCGATTCATTGTTTTAGGGAAGATATGTAAACTCTCTCTCTCTCTCTCTCTCTCTCTCTCTCTCTCTCTCTCTCTCTCTCTCTCTCTCTCTCTCTCTCTCTCTCTCTCTCTCTCTCTCTCTCTCTCTCTCAATCAGCACTATAACAACGACAACCATGACGTCAATATAGATTACAAAATGCATTATTATATCAAGCACCGCCGCCACTACCACCACCATCACCACCACAACCACCACCACCGCCACCGCCACCACGACCACTACCGCCACCACTACCACCCTCACCACCGCCAGTAACTCACGCCCAATGATCAATAACACTCTCTCCTCGCCGTTACCGCAATCACCGCAACAGGTGGACGGGGGATACACATGCAGGTGGATTATTTTAGAGGAAGAGAGAGAGAGAGAGAGAGAGAGAGAGAGAGAGAGAGAGAGAGAGAGAGAGAGAGAGAGAGAGAGAGAGAGAGAGAGAGAGAGAGAGAGAGAGAGAGAGAGAGAGAGAGAGAGAGACAGGGACAGAGATAAGTAGACAAACAGACACAGACAAACAAACAAACAGATAGACAGACAGACAGACAGACAGACAGACAGACAGACAGACAGACAGACAGACAGACAGACAAAATAAGAGACAGGACAGAATGATAGAATGCGAGATAGACAGGAGACAAAGAGGAACACGCGCACGTGCACGCACACACACACACACACACACACACACACACACACACACACACACACACACACACACACACACACGTAAACATAAAATTAATATTGAAAATACTACATAATGAAGGAGATACAACACATAATAACTTAATATAATAATAATACATAAAGAAACTACACAACCCTAACCTAAACACAATCTTAATGCCATCCGCCTGAATTATTGACTCACTCATCCAAGACTCAGCTTCCGAGAGGGTGATATTGTGCAGAGGGAAGGAGAGGGAGAGAGAGGGAGAGAGGGAGTGGGAGAAAGGAACAGGAGAGGAAAGGTGTGGTGTGTACATCTATATTGCAGAATGATGCAATGTATCCTAAAGCGAAACTCTCAATAACTCTTTTGTCTCTCTCTCTCTCTCTCTCTCTCTCTCTCTCTCTCTCTCTCTCTCTCTCTCTCTCTCTCTCTCTCTCTCTCTCTCTCTCTCTCTCTCTCTCTCTCTCTCTCTCTCTCTCTCTCTCTCTCTCTCTCTCTCTCTCTCTCTCTCTCTCTCTCTCTCTCTCTCTCTCTCTCTTCATCCACCAGCGTGTAAGTACCCTCTTAGTTATCATTCATTACCTCTATTATTTTTATTCTCTTTCATCATTATCTTTATCTTCACTCCTGGATGACTTGCGAGTCCGTACATTTCAGCCTTCACAAGCAGATTCCTCTTAGTAACAGACATGAAGCAGGCCGCGTATGAGACAAACATCCGAGTCTTCGTAAGGTGTGCACTTGGACTGCAAACACCTCTTAACACACGTCATGCGCAAAATCCCACATTTAGTTTGACGGTTGCGGCCACATGATTTTCATATTACGCTCTTGGTTTTGACTTACGAGTAAAGGACCATATTCTGAAACACTGCTGCGCCTCATCCCCACTGTATTTAAAAGGTTCTAGCTGAAGTGATAAAAGTTTTTAACGGTGTTTTTTTACGGTTCTATTCACAGATTAGCAAGATTTCTACATTACCAAAAGGAGAAACACTCTTGAGAATCCGGCATGATGAGAGAGCAGTGTTTCAAAATACGGGCCTTACTGTGATGCGTGAAACTTTGTTAGGGAAGTGTTTTATGCATCTTGAATCTTTAAATATCCCCCATCCACACACTAACAGGTATTTCTAAAGTCAATCTAACGCTACATAATAATTTCCTAATCTTACTTCTATCATAAGGTACCTCCTTCGAGTTTTATCCTACTTTTCGCGGTGATATAAGTAAGGTCGGGTTATTACATGAGATTAGATTTAGTTTACAAATGTCCTTCATGGGTGGTTGGCGGATCTTCGGTTGTTTCATGTATTCCATTAATGTCGCGTCTAAATAATTATATTTCATCCGAAGGAGTTTGAAAATTTTGTGTGGCGGAAATCGGCGCCCACTAGTAGATGCCGCCCCACAGCACGTCACACAGTTCGCCTAATGGAAGGACCGTCCCTCTGTGCTGTGTTTTTTTCCTTCCATAAAAGACCACCTCCTTTAAGACTGTTTCTAATCACACTCTGCGCACGGAAACTGGAGACACCCAAACTGGTCAGCATGCACACCAGCACTGCTTTTAATCACAACGTGCAGGGAAATGAAAGTGAAGCCAAAATACACCAGCTTTCTACACCAGCATTGTTTCTAACCTTTTCATTACAATCTGGCACATCTTTCCTGAATTACTAACCCCTCTGAGACATCTTTACTTGTTTTACAGCCATTTCCAATCATTAAACTAGCTAGAAATTGCAAAGTTTATTTTTTAATACCTTCTTTTTTTTTGTAGATGCTTATAAAGACTTCATGCGTTACTTCTAGTGCTGTTAATTGTTTCATACCACAGTGAAAGGGTTAATCTCACTTTGCGCATGGATATGAAAATAAAACAAAAACAAAACAAAAAACACCAGCACTAGACACCAGTAACCCACATACTTTTTAATCACACTCTGCACATCAAAACTGAAGAGATTACAACAAACCAGCCAACGTTCTCCACCTCCACTGTTTTTCTTTAATCACACTCTATGCACAGAAGTGGAAGCAATACCAAAACACACCTGCACTTTATACTAACATCGTGTTTTAATCACGCACTGCGCATTAACTGAACAACTTGGACCAAATCGACCAGCATTCTACACCAATATTTTTTTCTAACCCATCTGCGCATTAACTGAAGAACCTAAACAAAGCCAGCCAGTATTCTACTCGTTTCTTTATAATCCCACTCGCCGCATGGAAGTAACACCCAAACACAGCAGTAGTCCACAGCAGCAGCCTTCCTACAGAGCTTCCCGAGTCCCATTGCGAGGGGTAACTTCAACTATAACCGCACTCATCAAGGCTTAGAGTGGGCCAACTTTTTTTTTTCTTCAAGATTACTTTTTTTCAAGCATAATAGGCACAACTTTTTTTTTCAGGATTACTTTTTTTAATGACTTTCCTCCCTCCACTATAAGAGAAA
>NC_087159.1:12257500-12260000 GCF_035594125.1 Scylla paramamosain
ATATATATATATATATATATATATATATATATATATATATATATATATACAGACCATACAGACGAAAACAAATATAAAAAAAAATACACACATAAAAAAATATGTATATACAGAAAAAATACAACATTGGGTTCAGTCCCCCGTGACGCGGGGCTCCAGCAGTGTTAAGGTGCGCAGCGAGGCATCCCAGGCAGAGCAGGTATCATCACCCCGCCAGCGAGAGGGACTGGTGGAGGGAGCGATTCAAAACGAGAGGGATTTACGGCGAAAGTGTTCAACAAGAGGGATCTAGAGCGAGAGGGCCTTACAGAAGAGGGCTTTACTAAGAGAGGTCTTACGAGAGGGATTGCCGCCGGGGGGTACTTACAGCGAAGTGGTTTTATAAGAGTTTTCAAAGAAGGATCTTTCACCATTTTTTTTTCTTCCATCGCGTGATGTGATGTAAGCGACACTCGTGGAGACTGACGGCGATCGATTCTAATGAGACTGATTTATAGCGATAGGTATTCACGACAAGATAATTTTAGAAAAGAATTTTACAAGACCTTTTTTCTTATTTTTCTTCATCATAAGCGATATTCATGGAAATTTACAACGAGAAATTCAGACGAGATTGATTTAAAGTGATAGGTATTTACGTTGAGATTTTTAAGAGAATTTTACGAGTTTTTTTTTTCTTTCTCTTGATCACACGACTGCAGATATTGTTCAAGTAAGCTTTATTTACATACATGAAAATAAAAATGGCTAGCAATATTCAATGCAAGTCAGGGTAAATTAATCAACAAAACTAGTCTCACGCAATTCATAAGACGGACAAAACTACGAAGAATATCAGTATATCAATAAAATGCCACATGGCACTTTACGTGATCTAAAGAATATATCCCCCAAAAAAAGCCGGCATAGCACCTGTAACACCTGAGGCTAACCTGAGATTCACCTAATCATGATGATACAGTTTTTTAGGCGAGTTTGGGGAACAGAAATTAAACTGACATTTTTATTTTCATTATATCTTCTATCTTTTTTTTTTCTTACGTGTTTACCCCTTAATCATCCTCTATAAATACATGAACAAGTACAAAAATTCAAAACGCCTTAGGTAATGAGATGCTACAAGACGAAAACACCTGGGTCACGTGGCGAATCTTGACTCACCTGGTGCGTCACCTGCTCTCAGAATAGGGAGGGCAAGGAGCAAACAGGTGGGCGGGCGTGCATGAGTCACCTGGAGTGTTTACCATACTTAAGACAGGTGAGTCACGACTGATAAACAAGACGCACTCTACGCACTCAACTTTCTTTATTTTCCATTTTCTTTCCAGTGTGTGTGTGTGTGTGTGTGTGTGTGTGTGTGTGTGTGTGTGTGTGTGTGTGTGTGTGTGTGTGTGTGTGTGTGTGTGTGTGTGTGTGTGTGTGTGTGTGTGTGTGTGTGTGTGTGTGTGTGTGTGTGTGTGTGTTGCCGCCACGTGCCATAATCCAGTGCCTTTCAAGCCGATTGTTTTCTGTACACCTGGCACTATTTTCTCTCTCTCTCTCTCTCTCTCTCTCTCTCTCTCTCTCTCTCTCTCTCTCTCTCTCTCTCTCTCTCTCTCTCTCTCTCTCTCTCTCTCTCTCTCTCTCTCTCTCTCTCTCTCTCTCTCTCCACATCCTTATTTCATATTCTGCCTTCCTACTCTGTCCGTCTTTATTAGTATTCTATCTCTCTTCTTTCTGTATTTGTTTCCTCTTCTTTCTTTATTTTCTTCTTTGTATTCTTCTACATCTTCATCTCTCCTCATTCTTTCGTTTTTAATGATTTCTTTATGATAATTTTTAAACCTTTCTCTTTTTTTTTTCTATCTCTCTCTTCATCCCACTTTTTATACCCTCCGCCTTCGTTTCCTTTTCTTCTAATTCTCTCTTTATTCATTGGACTCTTCATTATTCTTTATGTTATTAACCTAACCCCTAACCTCATTTTGTATTATTCCTTCCAACCCATCTGTTTATTCATCTTCGCCTTTCTCTTTCTTCCCTCCTTCCTACTCGTCTGTTCATCTATCTTCGCCTCTTGCTTCTTTCTCTCTTTCCTTCAGTTCATGCACTTTTCTCTCCTCCTCTTCTTTTTCCTTCACACAGCAGTGGAAAAGAAAAATCACTGAGGTGGAACAGACTTAGAATGAATAACCTCGTTGTAAGCAAACACGATTTCAATTATGCACCAGCTCCTAAATTCAAATGCTCCGCTCATCCTATTCCTCTTCCTCCTTCTCCTCCCCCCTTCCTCCTCCTCCCCCTCCTTCTCCTCCTTCTCCTCCTCCTCCTGCGGCCAATGAAGATAGACTGCATCCCTCCTCTCGAGTATAATTAGTTTATCACCGAAACTAATATGGTTATAGTTTAATAGGCTTCCTCGTACAGTAGGCCTATGTGTGTGTGTGTGTGTGTGTGTGTGTGTGTGTGTGTGTGTGTGTGTGTGTGTGTGTGTGTGTGTGTGTGTGTGTGTGTGTGTGTG
>NC_087159.1:12265000-12280000 GCF_035594125.1 Scylla paramamosain
TCTTCCTTCCTTCCTTTCCTCCTTCCTTCCTCTCTTCCTTCCTAGCTGAATGAAAATTGACTCGTATCAGCCCCTCCCATCTCTCTCTCTCTCTCTCTCTCTCTCTCTCTCTCTCTCTCTCTCTCTCTCTCTCTCTCTCTCTCTCTCTCTCTCTCTCTCTCTCTCTCTCTCTCTCTCGTAGCATACCACAAACAGCCTTATAATAGCCAAAAGGTCTGCTACGATTTGTTCATCCTTTGTGTTCCTTTGGGTAGCTATACCTGAGGCCAAGGTTGCTAACACTTCCTGCTGGTACACTGAGGGCTTATTAACTCTTCCACAGTCTAAGCAACACTCATCTTTCAAACCTCATCTTTTCTTCATCCATTCTTAACCTTTATTTGGCACCAGAAGCATCTTTTAAACTTCATTAAACTCTTGTTAGTTTGCCATCAGAGTCAAGAGGATGGAATTGTGTTGGATGAACGACCAGTTGATGCGTGACACCTTGGTAACGAAGAGTACCATCCTTAACCCTTTCACTGTGATAAACAACAATTCACAGCACTAAGAACAATGCGTGAAGTCCTTTTATAAGCACGTACAAGAAAGAAGGGAATAAAAAAGAATATATTTTGCAATTTCTAGTCCGTGTAATGTTTGGAGGTGGCTGTACAACCAGAAAAAATGTCCCAGAGTTGTTAGTGGCCGAGGAAGGATGTGCCAAATAACAGTGAAAGGATTAACTTGATAGCATCCTCTAATGACATCTGGAATATTGTGACCATGTGTCGGTGGAGATCCAGTGCATTGACTTTTATTTATGTAAGAGGGTATTGGCCAACGTCAAAAAAATATATATTAAAAAAGATCCACTGAGGTGCCAGTCCCTAAAGAAAAAGAGGGTTATCTAAAAATTGGAAAAGTGTCTCAAATAATCCAAGTCATAGGAAAGAGGAAACAGGGAAGCAGGCGGGAAGTTCCAGAGTCTACCAATGAAAGAGATGAAAGATTGTGAATGCTGGTTAACTTAACAATACGGTTTTCCTAATTACTTGTGTGCCAAAAGACAGTTACATTTCCTTACACCGCCCGGAGGCTCTACTATCAACCAAACTACACCTGAACACTGCAAACACAAGAACATAAAAATAAAATAAAAGACATAAAGAAGGATAACAATACAATGAGGTCGATGGCGTGGTGGTGAAGGGGATAAATATTTGAGGTCACCGCCTGCACTTGTTTGTCTGTTGCCTCCTGCCTCCCTTGCCCTCAAAGCTCTAGCAGCCACGACCCAGATCTGTACCATCTGGCTTACACTTAATTGCCTCTCTCTTATTTCCTCTCATCAGACGCATTCGTGTTGGGTAATCTCGCATATGAATCTACGGTGTACATTTATTTGACTGCTCAGTATATAAAGGAGGGCAAAATATAGACTACTTTTTTCCATGGCCCGAGATCTCTAATTTAGAATCTACTGTGATTTTTTTCTACAGTTTAGTTCATAAGAGGACGAAAGAAGTTGATTCCTACCTTTACTGAAACTTTAATCTTAGGAGGTTTCAAAGTTCATCGTAAGTTTTAAGAGTATTTGTTTTGTCTTCCTTTCTTTCATCAACGATATTTATGCTGTGTATTCATAATCCAGCAGCGTATAAATCTACTATGCAGATTTCTTCTTGTGTTTAACTTACTAAGAAAAAGATATCTTGACAATTTTCTCACTTCTACAAAAACCTTACTTTGGGGTAAGTAATTTTTCACCTCAGTACGCTACAGAATATTCTTTAATCATTACGCCTATGAGTAGGAAGAAATCTTGAGCACTGACACTTTTGCAGACATCTCACGACAGCTCTGCTAACCCTCTTTACTCGCCGACCATGCGTGCAAACTTTATTTTGACCTTGGTAATTATATTTGCCCACTAATTAAACACGCAAATCTCATCTACAATTTTACAATTTTAGTAACTGTCTTTGCTCACTGACCAAGCTCGTAAATTTCACTCCAGCTTTAGCCACAGCCCTCGATCTGAGGTGAAGCACGTGAAATCTTCCAGCTTTGGTACCTCTTCGCTCAAAGGACCACATTCCGAAACACCTCTGCCCCGCACCTCGACTACTTCCAAAAGGCACTACTTTAAATTACACGAATTTTTTAGAAAGTATTTTTTTTTTTTTGTGGTTCTAGCGACAGATTAACAAGATTTCTACATTATGAACAGGAGAAACACTCTTGAGAACCCGGCTAATCATCTCTGTGGCCTTTGAAAATAGTCGTGACGAGAGAGCAAAGCGTTTCGGAACACGGGCCACAGATCAATCCCGTGAATCACTCCCCCGAACTGCCATCATTACCACTTCGCATTCCTGGCAGCCTTGGAGACTTGCCCAACACTCCGCATCCTTCATAACATCAAACCCTTCAAAGTTTATTCTGCTACATTTTCCCTTCTGTAGGCTGTTCTAATCATAGCTTTCATTCTTCCCTTTGTCCCGCCGCTCCCGTGCTGTCTTTCTACCCACAGCCGCGGCGATGTTTCGGTATTCCTGGTCTTATCCTTATGATCATCTGCCGTACGTGACGCTACACTCTTATGTCCTAATCTGCAATGGAATAACTACAGCCTCTGGTATCTGGTGGGTTCTCTTGATCCTTTGTTTCTGCTGAGCTAGTCTCGTAATCCCTGCCAGTCCCTTCCTCGCGATATTAAAGAAAACTCCTTCCGTTTCTGTTCTGTTTTCTCTCTCTCTCTCTCTCTCTCTCTCTCTCTCTCTCTCTCTCTCTCTCTCTCTCTCTCTCTCTCTCTCTCTCACTCTCTTCATTTCGAGTAACTAAAGCTTCTGGTATTTAGTGAGTTTTTTTTTTTTTAATTAGTCTCGTAATCCTGCCTCTTCCTCGTGATATTAAGGATTAAAATAAAACAAAAAATCTCTTTCCATTTATGTACGGCCTTAATCTGGAGCAACGAAAGCCTCTAGTATTTAGTAATTTTGTTCATCGTTTTTCCTGCTTGAATGAATCTCGTAACCCTCTGACTCTTCCTTGCACCATTAAAGTAAAAACCCACCTCATACTGTCACGATGTCACGCCACGCTTAGCAAAATAGTACCTAAGGCTTCTTTATCATGTCCTTGCTGTGATGTAGTCTAGTAATATTCTGACTCTTCCTCGCTGGATTAAGTTATCATGTCCTTGTTTACGATGAAGTACTGTAACTAAAGCTTCTAGTATTTAATGAGTGAGCTTTATCGTTTTCCTGCTTTGAATTAATCTCGTAATCCTTCGTCTCTTCCTTGTAATATTAAGAAAAACATGTTCATAGTTATGCTCCCGTGTTCTGGCTAGCAATGAAGTAACTAAAGATTTTCAGGTATTTATCAAGTGTTCATTACAGTTTTCCCCGCTTTGAATTAGTCTCTTCATCCTCTGACTCCTCGCTATGCTAAAGAAAACACCAAGTTATGTTATGTTCCCATGTCCTGGTTAGCAAAGGAGTCAGTATACTAAAGCTTCAGGCACTTAGCAAGTTTTCTTTCCCATTTTCTTGCTTGAATCATTCTCGTAATCATCTGACTCTTAATCATTATGTTGGTAAAGTAAGACACCACTTTATGTCTGCACTACCTAGTTAGCAATGAAACAATCAAGGCTTCTGACATCTAGCGAGTTTTCTTCATCATCCCGTAATCCTCAGACTCTTCATTAGTATGGTAACTAAAAGCACCAATCTATTTTATATTCTTGTTTTAGTCAACAATGGAGTAATCAAAGCTTCTGACATCTATTCAGTTTTCTTCATTGTTTTTCCTGCTTAAATCAGTTCCATAATCCTCACTCTTCATTGCTATGCTGAATAAAAGCATCAGTTTATATTACGCTCTCAAGTCTTAGTCAACAATGAAGTCATCAAACTTTCTGGTATCTAGCGAGTTTTCCTCATCGCATTCCTTCTTCAGCTAACCTCGTAATCTTCAGCCAGGCTCCCTTGACATGTTACCAAGCCTTCTACTAGACTCCACCCAAGTTCTCTGCCAGCCTTGCCTCCACACGTGGCCTCCTTTCCCTCCACCTTTACCTCAAATTACGGTATGGATTTCCCACTAGTCTCCCGTAACCACAACATAACGACCTGACCTCCATTGCTCTCCTACTCCTCCTCCTCCTCCTCCTCTTCTTACTCCTACTCCTTCTGCTATCCTGGTTCCATCCTTCTCTCCAGTCTCCTTCTTAGACCCCCTTCCCCCTTTCCTCCTCGTCTCCCTCCTCTCCTCCTCCTCCTACTACTACTACTACTATGTCTTCTTAATCATCATCAGTAGCAGTAGCTTCTATGCTCCTCTCTCTCTCTCTCTCTCTCTCTCTCTCTCTCTCTCTCTCTCTCTCTCTCTCTCTCTCTCTCTCTCTCTCTCTCTCTCTCTCTCTTTTTGTTTTGTTTTTTTACGTTTTTTTCTTTTCTTTTCCATGTTCCTCTATCCTCTTATTTTTCTTCTTCATCATCTTTACCATCATAATCTCTCTTCGTCTTCTTCTTCTTCTTCTTCTTATTATTATTATTATTTTCTTCTTCTTCTTCTTCTTCTTCTTCTTCTTCTTCTTCTTTTCCTCCTCCTCCTCCTCCTCCTCCTCCTCCTCCTCCTCCTCCTCCTCCTCCTCCTCCTCCTCCTCCTCCTCCTCCTGCTCTTCTTCGGGAAACGGCACAAATGAACATACTATATTCATAACATTTTCTCTCATCCTATCTACTGCCTAACTGGAGGAGGAGGAGGAGGAAGAGGAGGTATTTTAAATTATCGATTCAACAAAAACATTACTATTCTATATTTGTACATGTTTATCTAAACCCCAAAAACAAACGCCCAATTCTCTCTCTCTCTCTCTCTCTCTCTCTCTCTCTCTCTCTCTCTCTCTCTCTCTCTCTCTCTCTCTCTCTCTCTCTCTCTCTCTCTCTCTCTCTCTCTCTCTCTCTCTCTCCTTGGTTATCCCATACATAATGCAAGGTATTCTGAGTCTCGGGAGAGAGAGAGAGAGAGAGAGAGAGAGAGAGAGAGAGAGAGAGAGAGAGAGAGAGAGAGAGAGAGAGAGAGAGAGAGAGAGAGAGAGAGAAAGGCGGGAGGGTGGAGGGAAAAAATGCTTTGTGGGAAGGGAGAGAGAAGGAAAGAGGACGAAAAATGGAGGGAGGGAGGGAAGGGGAGGGATGGAGGAAGGGAAGAAGAGAAGGGAGGGAAGATCTGATAATGACAAGCACACAAAAACAGGTAAACTTAGATACACCTGTCTTTAATTGACCGCTTAATGTAAGGTCAATATTGGCATCTACCTGGCGGAGAGAGAGAGAGAGAGAGAGAGAGAGAGAGAGAGAGAGAGAGAGAGAGAGAGAGAGAGAGAGAGAGAGAGAGAGAGAGAGAGAGAGAGAGAGAGAGAGAGAGAGAGAGAGAGAGAGAGAGAGAGAGAGAGAGAGAATCTAGTACGAACAACATAATTATGAGGAGTAACAAAAGGAAGAAGAAGAAGAAGAAGAAGAAGAAGAAGAAGAAGAAGAAGAAGAAGAAGAAGAAGAAGAAGAAGAAGAAGAAGAAGAAGAAGAAGAAGAAGAAGAAGAAGAAGAAGAAGAAGAAGAAGAAGAAAATTATGATGATGATGATGATGATGATGATGAAGAGAAAAGGAATGAAAAGAAAACTAGCATTCTCCAAACATGGAAGATGAATGTCGACAGCGTTAGAGAGAGAGAGAGAGAGAGAGAGAGAGAGAGAGAGAGAGAGAGAGAGAGAGAGAGAGAGAGAGAGAGAGAGAGAGACAGAGAATATGCAGTATGACAGGAGAGAAAAAGGAATGTTGACAAAGTTGATGTGGTCACACTCCCTCCCTCCCTTCCTCTCTCTCTCTCTCTCTCTCTCTCTCTCTCTCTCTCTCTCTCTCTCTCTCTCTCTCTCTCTCTCTCTTTCTCTCAACCAATAACGGACGCCGCCGCCAAAAGGTCAAAGTTCAAGGTGTCCCATCGCAGTGGTGGTGATGGTAGTGGTGGTGGTGGTGGTGATGATAGTAGTAGTAGTAGTAGTAGTAGTAGTAGTAGTAGTAGTAGTAGTAGTAGTAGTAGTAGTAGTAGTAGTAGTAGTAGTAGTAGTAGTAGTAGTGGTGGTGGTGGTGGTGGTGGTGGTAATGGCTCTTTGTTTCTGCATTCGTAGTATTACGTAAGAGAGAGAGAGAGAGAGAGAGAGAGAGAGAGAGAGAGAGAGAGAGAGAGAGAGAGAGAGAGAGAGAGAGAGAGAGAGAGAGAGAGAGAGAGAGAGAGAGAGTGAAAGAAGGAAGGAAGAAGGGAAGGAATGCAGAACCAGACACACACACACACACACAGACACACACACAAACACACACACACACACACACACACACACACACACATACGGAAGACAGGATTTTAGGCAGTGTATCAGTAGAGTGCCTGGAGGAGATGTGTTGGCACTGTGCCGCCTCCCACACAAGGTCACTCCTCCCCCCACTCTCTCTCTCTCTCTCTCTCTCTCTCTCTCTCTCTCTCTCTCTCTCTCTCTCTCTCTCTCTCTCTCTCTCTCTCTCTCCTTCGAGTGACCTAGTTTAAAGCTCCACGCTACTAGGTCGCTCACCCCTCTCCCTTCTCCCTCTCTCTCTCTCTCTCTCTCTCTCTCTCTCTCTCTCTCTCTCTCTCTCTCTCTCTCTCTCTCTCTCTCTCTCTCATCCAGCTTCATTCACTACCTTAAACTCACTTACTCTCTCTCTCTCTCTCTCTCTCTCTCTCTCTCTCTCTCTCTCTCTCTCTCTCTCTCTCTCTCTCTCTCTCTCTCTCTCTGGTATCTCCATTCACAATCTTTATCTCACTCTTTCACACTCACCATATCATCCCATGCTCTCTCTTTCCTCTTTACTTCCTTCCTTTATCCTCCCTTCCCTTCCCTCATGCACGTTTATTTACCTTTTCCTTCTCGCGTTATCTCCAAGTACGAGTACCCCCACTCTCTCCTTCACTTCCTCCCATCATCCCCCTCTCCCCTCGTCTCCATTCTTACCTATCTACTGCTTTCCTACTTCCCATATTCCTGTATCTCTTGTCTTTCTTTTTTTTTTTCCTTTTCTCCTTTCCCTCTCTTTATATATCGTCTGTATCTCCCTTTCCTATATTCACCTCTCTGTGTCTATCCCTTCCTTCACTTCTTTTATTTTGTTATCCTTTCCTTAATTTACCTTTCTCCCTTATCTTCCTGTCTATTTTCAACTCCTTCCCTTCTAGCTTACTCTGTGCCTTCCTATCTTCCACTTCCTAGTTAGGTAATCTTCCCTCCTTTCCTTATTTTTGTATTTATTCTTATTTTCTCCTTTCTTTCCTACCTAACTAAGTACTTTGATTTCTTTCAGCTTTCCGTGTTATACCCTTCTCTCCTCCTTTCCCTTCACTTCCTCCCCATCTCTGCCCTCCAGGCCATCACTGCGAGGAGTCAGAGGTCACAGGTAACAAGGGATCAATTTCCAGGTGTTCCCGTGCTTGGGGGGGTGGGCCGGAAATTAGGTTGATTGAGATTCCCTAAAAATATTCTTCAGGTAATACGAGACTCACCTTGACCGGACCTTCTCTCTCTCTCTCTCTCTCTCTCTCTCTCTCTCTCTCTCTCTCTCTCTCTCTCTCTCTCTCTCTCTCTCTCTCTCTCTCTCTCTGTCTCTGTCTCGGTTGCTTTAGTTCCTCCCTTAATGCTTTTTCTTTATTTTTTTTTCATTTCTCTCTTTTTTCCTGTCTATCTCCACGTCTCTTCCTCCCCTTCTTTAATCTTTATTCGTGCTTCTCTTTGTTTTATTATTTTCGTCCTCTGCCATTTTTTATTTCATTCTTTGTTTTTATCTCCCTTTCTTCTTCCTCCTCTTATTCCCCAATTTACTCTTTTTCCGTTATCTTCTCTCCCTTCCTTTTCCTCTCTTTATTTTTTTTTTAACCTTTTCTGCTCCCTGCTATTCTTATGCCTTCTCTCTCTCTCTCTCTCTCTCTCTCTCTCTCTCTCTCTCTCTCTCTCTCTCTCTCTCTCTCTCTCTCTCTCTCTCTCTGTCTCTGTCTCGGTTGCTTTAGTTCCTCCCTTAATACTTTTTCTTTATTTTTTTTTCATTTCTCTCTTTTTTCCTGTCTATCTCCACGTCTCTTCCTCCCCCTTCTTTAATCTTTATTCGTGCTTCTCTTTGTTTATTATTTTCGTCCTCTGCCCATTTTTTATTTCGTTCTTTGTTTTTATCTCCCTTTCTTCTTCCTCCTCTTATTCCCCAATTTACTCTTTTTCCGTTATCTTCTCTCCCTTCCTTTTCCTCTCTTTATTCTTTTTTTTAACCTTTTCTGCTCCTGCTATTCTTATGCCTTTCTCTCTCTCTCTCTCTCTCTCTCTCTCTCTCTCTCTCTCTCTCTCTCTCTCTCTCTCTCTCTCCTCTCTCTCTCTCCATTTGTCATCCCTTTCATTCCCTCTTTTTTCCCTCCGCCTTCCCTCTAGAGGACACAGAAAACGGTGGAAAAATAAAAGCGAAGACATACATACATACATACATACATACATACATACATACATACATAAATACTTGCATATATACAAATATACATGCATGCATATATATATACATACATACATACATACATACATATTGGCAGAAACAAAAAGAAAACAGAAAAACAAACAAACAAACAAACAAACAAGGAAAGAAAGAAAGAAAAAAGAAAAAAAGGAGAACTAAAAAAAATATGAGGAAATAAAAGAATAAAAGTCAAAAGTAAATGGATAGGTGCACACACACACACACACGCACACACACACACACACACACACACACACACACACACACACACACACACACACACACACACACACACACACAGAGAGATAGCCAAACAAACACACAGACCACCAGACAGACGGTCAGGCAGAAAGATAAACAAACAAAAGATGATCGGGGAGGCTGACAAACCTGATAGAGAGAGAGAGAGAGAGAGAGAGAGAGAGAGAGAGAGAGAGAGAGAGAGAGAAGAGAGAGAGAGACGAGGAGAGAGAGAGAGAGAGAGAGAGAGAGAGAGAGAGAGAGAGTCATAACCTTACAAATTTAAATCCCACAAGCTTTAATTAGGCTAAACACATAACGATCCCTAAATATAACCTTAATAATTACCAACCACAACCAAACTTCTCTGGATACCTGCACCAGACACGCAGGCTCCAGGCGCGTGGATTCTCTAATAACACACACTTGTTCTGCTAATTCTACAGTGCTTTAGGCAAAACGGTATAAGCCAACGACTACCACCCATCGCATCCCTTCCTCTTCATTGTGGAGAGTTTAATTCATAACATACGTATTGCACTTCCCTCCTCTCATCCACACTTGTCCTGCTGATGTCATATTGTACAGTGCTTCTGCCAAAACAATCAGTATAGGACAACTGCTATTACTTATCACATCGCTTGTTCTTAGTCATTGTGGAGGTTTTTAATATATGGCATAAGTATTGTACCTCCTTCCCACACACACACTTGCCCTGATGATGTCATATTCTTCATTGCTTTAGGCAAAACAGCATTTTTTTTTTTTTTTTATATATAGGAAGGACACTGGCCAAGGGCAACAAAAATCCAATAAAAAAATATTCCCACTGAAATGCCAATCCCATAAAAGGGTCAAAGCAGTAGTCAAAAATTGATGAATAAGTGTCCTTGAAACCTCCCTCTTGAAGGAATTCAAGTCATAGGAAGGTGGAAATACAGAAGCAGGCAGGGAGTTCCAGAGTTTACCAGAGAAAGGGATGAATGATTGAGAATACTGGTTAACTCTTGCGTTAGAGAGGTGGACAGAATAGGGGTGAGAGAAAGAAGAAAGTGTTGTGCAGCGAGGCCGCGGGAGGAGGGGAGGCATGCAGTTAGCAAGATCAGAAGAGCAGTTAGCATGAAAATAGAGGTAGAAGACAGCTAGAGATGCAACATTGCGGCGGTGAGAGAGAGGCTGAAGACAGTCAGTTAGAGGAGAAGAGTTGATGAGACGAAAAGCTTTTGATTTAACCCTGTCTAGAAGACCAGTATGAGTGGAAACCCCCCCAGACATGTGAAGCATACTCCATACATGGACGGATAAGGCCCTTGTACAGAGTTAGCAGCTGGGGGAGGTGAGAAAAACTGGCCGAGACGTCTCAGAACACCTAACTTCATAGAAGCTGTTTTAGCTAGAGATGAGATGAGATGAGATGTTTCCAGTTCAGATTATAAGTAAAGGACAGACCGAGGATGTTCAGTGTAGAAGAGGGGGAAAGTGAGTGTCATTGAAGAAGAGGGGATAGTTGTCTGGAAGGTTGTGTCGAGTTGATAGATGGAGGAATTGAGTTTTTGAGGCATTGAACAATACCAAGTTTGCTCTGCCCCAATCAGAAATTTTAGAAAGATCAGAAGTCAAGCGTTCTGTGGCTTCCGTGCGTGAAATGTTTACCTCCTGAAGGGTTGGACGTCTATGAAAAGACGTGGAAAAGTGCAGGGTGGTATCATCAGCGTAGGAGTGGATAGGACAAGAAGTATAAGATAACTGTTTTCACCCATCACATCCTTTGTTCTTCTTTATCATTGTGGAGAGTTTAATATATAGCATAGAGTACCTCCCATCCACACCTGATCTGCTGGTGTCACATTCTACGGTGCTTCAGGCAAAACATTCAGTATAAGACAACTACTTTCACCCATTTCATCGCTTGTTCTTAGTCAATGCGGTTTCCTTACCATACCACCCTCGCCCACTCGCTGTCTCACTGCACAAGACTTTATACTTATTCTCATCTCCATACTATCTTTCCCACTAATGCAGGAGTCATCCAGTATCCTCGCTCTTTCATTTGTCTTATTGGCGAACTCTAGAATCATCAACCTGTTCGTTTTTTTTTTTTTTTTTTTTCATCTTCCCATGACTTAAGCTGCTTCAAGAGAGGAATATCTGACACCTCCCGAAATAAATTGGTATCTAAAATCAAAATTCTAAAAGCGGACTTTTCCCCATGTTCGTGCCCTTGACAGATCTCCTTAATAATAATAACAATAATAATAATAATAATAATAATAATAATAATAATAATAACAATAATAATAATAATAATAATAATAACAATAATAACAACAATAATGTATGTATATATAAATGCATGCAAAAAAAAGTTGAAGCGTTTATTCAGTTACTACTTTCTGAGGAATGAATAAATAGACTATGCATACTCCACCTGCCTTTTCATTCATCCATTCATTCATTCCGTCACTCATTCATTCATCTTTCGCATCTCTAACTTTTCACATCAACTCGTCTACTGTACACTGGACGGGGAGGAGACGAATGCGTGGGAGAGGCGACAGGCAAACTGAGACTGAGGCAGGAATACCACATGAGAACACAATAATACTTCTGTTTCTGCGTATATTTCCACACCACCTCTCCCATTTCACACTATATATAAATAACACTGTCAGAGAATGTTAACAAATAATACTCGTGCTTCTGTTTCAGCTTAGCTTTCCATACTACATACATCTCCCCTTTTATTTTCTCTATATACAAGTAAGACTATCAGCGCGGCGCCCGTGTCGAGAATGTATTTATGTATGTAAACTAATGCTTTTTCGGACAGTACGCATTCTGCTAACTTTTTCTTTTAACTTTGGCTTCTTTTTTTTTCTTTCTTTTTCTTCTTCCTCCTCTTTCCTTCTCCTATTTTTCCTTCGCCCTTTTTTCCCTCTCCTCTTTCTCCTTCGACCTTTCCTCTCTCACTTTTTAGCATTTTTTTTTCTATTCTCATGCACTCCCTCTTTTCTTTGTCTTTTTATCTTTCGTGGCCTCCTCCTCCTCCTCCTCCTCCTCCTCCTCCTCCTCCTCCTCCTCCTCCTCCTCCTCCTCCTCCTCCTCCTCCTCCTCCTCCTCCTCTTCTTCCGCCTCCTCCTCCTTTTCATGCAAATCCCTATGTTACTCTTCTTAAGTGTAACCGAGTCCCAATCTCCTTTCCGTTACTGTTTAAGACATCGACCCACTCCCATCAGTCACCGAATCAGCGCTAATTATCTTCCCATACGTAACCCAGTCCCTCCCTTTCGTCACTGCTACCGCTTAATCTGTACATATGCTTTAGCTTTTGTTCTTTCATTCCTTTAAATTTGACCTATATCTCATTTTATTCACTTTTGCCGTTCATTTCAACATCACTTATTTTCATGCAATTTTTTAAGCCGGTTGCCATAACACAAGAAACTTCTTTTTTTTTTTTTTTCCACTCACTTCACTTCATCTGTCACTACTGTTGTGTCCGATTCACTTCCACCAACCACCAAGTCTGCGCACGTATACGTAATCTAGACTTTTCGGTACTTTTAAGGTTACTTTTTTTTTTTTTATCCTCCTTCCGTCATTGTTCAGGCAGTTAATTAACCTCTAGCACGGTCGATTCTACACGATCTTAGTTTATGTAATCCAATCAGCTTTCCGTTACTTTTAGACCATTCGATTCCCGCGATCTACGCAACTCTTCGTTTATGCAATCCGATTCCCTTCTGGGTTCTTTTAAGGTATTCAGTCCTCTATGCGCTCCTGTAAGGGTTCAATCAACGCGGATCTTCTCCTATGTAATTCAGTTCTCTTTGCGGCACTTGAAAGGCATATGATACCCAGTGAAGGTATTCAATTCCCTTTTAAGACATTCGATCACTCTTTCACGACATTTGTTCCGCCTTTGCGCTACCGTAAAGTATAGCAAATGCTTAGCTTTAGCATGGCTGAATACAAGCAAATTTTCGTATATGTAATTCAATCCTATGTTCGGTACTTTTGAGGCATTCGATCTCTTTTTTTTTTTTTTTTAAGCATTTGATCTTTTATGGCATTTGATCTTTTAAGCCACCCGATCCCTCCGCGTCTCTGTAAAAGTGTTTCATTAACCTCTAACAAGGCTGAATCTAAGCAGATCTTCGTATATGCAAGTCGATCCTCTTTTCACTACTTTTAATGCATTCGATCTCTTTCTGAGCCACCCGATCACTTTGCGATACTGTAAAGTTATTCAGTTAACTTCAAACATGGTTGAAATCTACGCGGATTATGGAATATATGAGTCAATCCTGATTTTCAGTAATTTTAAAACAGTCAATCCCCTCTGAAGACACCAGACCCCCTTTTTTTAACACAATCTTTTTTTGACCCTCTTTTCAAAACATGTGATCACTCTTAGCACTCATATAAAGCTCTTAATATCACTTCTAACAAGGGCGAATCTACGCGAATCCTCACCAGTCTATTCCAGTACCTTCTTCACTGCTGTTTAAGTATTCGATTGCCTCCCGCCAGCCAGAGTCCACGCTGTCTGAGGAGAAATAAGTCTACTGGTGCCGTCCTGCCTCCGCCGAATGTGTTTACCAGGAAAGGAAATTCACTTTGTCGCCTTCCATTGAAAAGATTCACCTCCTCTGACAATATTCCTAACGAGACGAGAGGAGAGAGAGAGAGAGAGAGAGAGAGAGAGAGAGAGAGAGAGAGAGAGAGAGAGAGAGAGAGAGAGAGAGAGAGAGAGAGAGAGAGAAAAAACGTACACTTTCCTTCATTCCTTCTCCATTTCTCCTATTCTCTATCCTTTACTTCTTCACTGTTTTCTCACTGTAATTCCTCTCTCCTCTTTCTCCTTCGACTTTTTTTCTTTCACTTTTCCCTCTTTTCTGTTTCCTTCACCCTATCCTCTCTCTTCCTCCTTCGCCCATTCTCTCTCTCTCTCTCTCTCTCTCTCTCTCTCTCTCTCTCTCTCCTCTCTCTCTCTCTCTCTCTCTCTCTCTCTCTCTCTCTCCTCTTTCTCCTTCGACCTTTCGTCTCTCCCTTTTAGCATTTTTTTTTTCTATTTTTTTGCACTCCCTCCTTTCCTTGCCTTACTACCTTTCGTCCCTTCTTCCTCCTCCTCCTCCTCCTCAAGTTGAAGTGATAACAAAGATAAGAACTCATGTAACACATCAACGTAATTAAAGATGGAGGAAGGGAGAGAAGGAGGGAGGAAGGAAGGAAGGGAGGGAGGGAGGGAGGGAGGAAGGGAGGGAGGGAGGGAGGGAGGGAGGGAGGGAGGGAGAGGGAGGGAGAGAGAGAGAGAGAGAAAGAGAGAAAACGTGTACTCTAACTAAAACTTCATGAAAAAAAACACATACAAAAAAAAATAACAAGGACAAAAGAAAATAAAATAAAAGTATGAAATGATCACAAAAGTAGTTGTTTTCTTTCCCTGTTTCAAAGTATTTCACTTTACAATTTATACTACTTTATACTTTATTCTTCTTCTTCTTCCTCCTCCTCCTCCTCCTCCTCTTCCTTCTCCTCCTCTTCCTCCTCCTCCTCCTTCTCCTCTTGTTTCTTTCCAAATCCTAAAACGTTCCCTATTTTTCCCTCTCTTCCTTCCCCCTCTCCTTTTCCCCCCTCTCCTTCCAACAAGGCCTCAGGAATAACGAAGACTCTTCCCTCCACCCCTCCACCCTTTCCTCCAGCAGGTAATGCCAGGTAATAACTAGGTAATTGTTGGGGAAGCTATGATGGAGGGAGGAGGGGAGGAGGGGAGGAGGGGGAAGGGAAGGGAAAAATAAGCTGAACGTTTAGTAAAAATTCAGAAATAATTAACATAAAAATAGACCGCCTGGTTTACATTTATACTCTCTCTCTCTCTCTCTCTCTCTCTCTCTCTCTCTCTCTCTCTCTCTCTCTCTCTCTCTCTCTCTCTCTCTCTCTCTCTCTCTCTCTCTCCTCTCTCTCTCTCTCTCTCTCTCTCTCTCTGACTGATGAGAAGAGGTCTTTGGGTTGGGGGGGAAGTGGAAGGGATGTATTGGGGGGGGAGGGAAGGTTGTGGACTATGTAATATGAGGAAGACAAAACTGAAAGGAAGGAGGGAGAGAGGGAGGGAAGGAGGGAGGGAAGAGGAAGAAGAGGAGGAGGAGGAGGAGAGGAAATGGACGAAAGAAGGGAAGGAGTAAGGGGAG
>NC_087159.1:12282500-12285000 GCF_035594125.1 Scylla paramamosain
TGTGTGTGTGTGTGTGTGTGTGTGTGTGTGTGTGTGTGTGTTTGTGTTTGTGTGCGCGCGCGCGCGCGTGTGAGGCAGCCACGGCTCGCGAGACTAAGAATAGTAGAGTAGAGCATGATTGCCCCTACATGACGCTAAGTTCAAGCACTACTCATGAATGGAACTGAACGAGCGAGACAGACTGACAACCCAAGCGCTGCTATTCACGGGCAGGCTGACTCAATGAGATGAGCTTAGACCTGAAACTTAAACAGCGGACATAAATGACACAGACTAGACTAACTGAATGTGTGGGACTCAAGACTGACAACCCCAAGCACTAATACACGTGAACAGACTGACTAAACTGGACCGAAGACTGACAACCCAAATAATATACTCGTACATGTAGAGAGACTGAATGGAACTCAAGATTGACAATCAAGGCACAGCACGTGAACGGAACACAGTGGGCGGCATTCAGACTGACAAACGAAGCACTACATGTGAGGAAGCTGACTGAGTGGCCGAAAATTTGCGTGACAACCCATGAAAATTACCGCAGTGATATTCTTCTTGACTGACACTACCTCCACCCAGCCAGCCGAAGCCGCCAACACAGTCTGGGTGAGCACAGCACTGCGGACCTGAGTGAAGGGCGTGGGTGGTGGGCGGTGCATGGGCGGTGTGCAGGGCCATGCGTTGTGTGGCGCGGGTGTGTGCGTGCGTGCGTGGAGAGACAGGGAACACGAGAGTAAATGTTTACACTAAGCCAGCTGTGGCCGCGCCCTCCCAGCACTGTACAGGGACCCCGCCCTCCTGCTTAGCCTGACGCTGTTGCTGCTGCTCCTACAGCTGCCCTGCCCGCTGCTACACCCTCTCCCTCCCGTCCCGTCCCATCCCTTCCCACCACACCAGCTAGCCAGAGAGCCTTCACCCTTCACTTCCTCCCTCCCTCTTTCCCTTCTCCACACCCTCCACGATGACTCATAATTCTCTCTCTCTCTCTCTCTCTCTCTCTCTCTCTCTCTCTCTCTCTCTCTCTCTCTCTCTCTCTCTCTCTCTCTCTCTCTCTCTCTCTCTCTGTCTCTCTCTCTCTCTCTCTCAATACCACCACACACTACTGCCCGCCGTCCAGCAATACGCACTCCCACCACCACCTCCATGAACCCTGCCAGTCGAGTGGACCAGAAGCATGTGCACTGTGTTGATCATTATAAGCCTCCTACCTGGCCTGCCCTGCCCTCACGCCTCAGGTTTATGCTCACTTCTCCCCATCAGGCATCCCAGCACACCCTTTACTGGTAATAGGACGCCACATGCAGCGAATGAGTGAGTTAGTGACTGAAGACCATATTCTGAAACAATTATTCTGGTACGCATCCCGACTACTCGTACATTGAAAAGATGTAACTTTATTTTTTTTATTTTTTTAAGTAAGAGAGACACCAGCCAAGGACACCAAAAATCCAATAAGAAAAAAAAATTACGATGTCGGTCCGTGAATAGGGTCCGAAGTGCTATTCAAAAATTGGAAGGTAAGTGTCTTGAAACCTCCCTCTTGAAAGAATTCAAGTCATAGGAAGGTGGAAATACAAAAGTAATGAGGAAATTCCAGAATTTACCAGAGAAAGGGATGAATGACTGAGAATACTGGTTAACTCTTGCATTAGAGATGTAGATAGAATAGGGATAAGAGAAAGAAGAGTCTTGTGCAGCGAGGCCGCGGGAGGAGGGGAGGCATGCAGTTGGTAAAATCAGAAAAGCTGTCAGCATGAAAATAGCGGTAGAAGATAGCAAGAGATGCAACATTGCGGCGATGAGAAAGAGGCTGAAGACAGTCAGTTAGAGGAGAGAAGATGATGAGACGAAAAGCTTTCTACTCATACCTGTCTAGAAGACCGGTATGAGTGGAATCCTCCTCCCCCGCAGATATGTGAAGCATACTCCATACATAGACGGATAAGGTTGTGTCGAGTTGATAGATAGAGGAATTGAGTTTTTGAGGCAATGAACAAAACCAAGTTTGCTCTGCCCCAATCAGAAATTTTTGAGAGATCAGAAGTCAAGCATTCTGTGGCTTACTTGGGTAAACTGTTTACTTCCTGAAGGGTTGGACGTCTACGAAAAAACGTGGAAAAGTGCAGGGTGGTATCATCAGCGTAGGAGTGGATAGGACAAGAAGTTCAGTTTAGAAGATCATTGATGAATAATAGGAAGAAAGTGGGTGACAGGACAGAACCCCGAGGAATACCACTGTTAATAGATTTAGGAGAAGAACAGTGACCGTCTACCACAGCAGCAATAGAACTGTCAGAAAGGAAACTTGAAATGAAGTTGCAGAGAGAAGGATAGAAGCCATAGGAGGGTAGTTTGGAAATCAAAGCTTTGTGCCAGACTCTATCAAAAGCTTTTAATATGTCTAAGGCAACAGCAAAAGTTTCACCAAAATCTCTAAAAGAGGATGACCAAGACTCAGTAAGGAAAGCCAGAAGATCACCAGTAGAGCAGCCTTGACGGA
>NC_087159.1:12310000-12382500 GCF_035594125.1 Scylla paramamosain
AGAACAAGAACAAAAGAAACCAAGGACAAGGACGAGAATAATTAGTAAATCAGGTGAAAAAAAAAAGTGAGTAAGGTAAGGAATGAGGCACCTGTTCTCTCCTACTTCAATCTTGCTTAATAATTACCTGGCGGTCGTGAAGGAGATTAGGGAAAAAACAGAGGTGAAAGAAGACGTGCATGTCGGGAACGTGCGGCGCATACTGGATGTTGTTTTTTGATGGACACAGGCTACATGATATTTTATTCCCTGAGCGTCCCCGTGATGAATAGAACGAGGACCACACACACACACACACACACACACACACACACACACACACACAAGATAGGCACACTGAGTAGCAGGTTCATCTCTAAAAAGGATGAATGAAAAGTACACACAAACAGCATCAAACATTTCACCAACAAACATTTTTTTTTTTTAGGGGGGGGGGTGGTGGTGTATACATTCTCTGGGAACTTTGTGGAGGACCTTCAAACGGTGACCCACGCGGCAGGAGGGGCGGGGACAAAGGGGGTCACGGGATAGGAGGAAGGTTAATCAAGAAAGTTACCAGGTTATTAAACATTACTATCTCGGAAATAAGACAAAAGCCATGAAAAAAGATCATATCAGGAAAAAATATATTTCGTAAAAAATATGATAAATAGACCTGGAAAAATTTTTTTAGGTTTTCATTTATTATTTTATACTTATTACGGATAGAGAGAGAGAGAGAGAGAGAGAGAGAGAGAGAGAGAGAGAGAGAGAGAGAGAGAGAGAGATATATATATATATATATATATATATATATATATATATATATATATATATATATATATATATATATATATATATATTATAATTGTGACTTGTTATTTAATTTCACAAATTGTTCATGTACGTTTTTTTCTCAATGATTTATTGACATTTTAGTTTGCATACAGTTTATTTACATATTGTTTATGAATCAATATTGAGTGGTGTGAAGTGAAGGGATAGGCCTGCAGGGGTGCACGTACCTTGGTGGGCGGACGTCCTCGGCCTACTAACTACGTCTGGGGTGTTGGCGGCACAAGCACTACGGCACTCACTGGCCAGCAAGGGTGCCACTTACTCTAACAAAGCTACGCGGTGTCACACATCAACACTTCCTCAAAAATAGACTAGCAAGCCAAAAAATGATGGTGGTGGTGGTAGTGGTAGTGGTAGTGGTGGTGGTGGTGGTGTAAGGGTGTCCAGGGGGAGCAGTACACACTATGAATTCAACTCTACGCTCAGAGGTAACACGGTGCATCACACAGAGGGCTGAAGAGGTAGGCTAGGCGGGTGCGTCTGCCTGATGCGGTGGTGGGCCAGGCAGGGAGGGAGGTGAAGATGGGTGGACAGTATTACACTATCTTATATAACACACACTCGGGAGGGTTCTCGGGACAGGGCCTGAGTGAGGGCCTATAGCACACGGGGGTCGCCACACACACCACACCACACCACCCGCCCACATAACAGGACTCTCATCATGGTGACAGTTTTGAGGTATTCGAGAGGGACAGCGGGCCCGCCACACTCGCCCTGCCTCACACAAATACACTTCCGGCCGATTCGAGGCGTGACATGAAACAACGGAAGCGGAACAAGGTAAGAGAGAGTGTGTTTGTGTGAGGGTGAGGCAGCCAGTGAGGAAGGGAGAGAGAGCGGAGGCACTCCCACCTCGACGAGCTCAGGCAAGCGACTGACTCAATGGCAGGGCCGCTGGTGGGTGAGGGCGCGGACCTCACCCACCAGCCAACAAGGATTACAGAGGCAGCTTGTAACCCTCCTTCCCGCCACCACGCCCGTCGCGGCACGCCCTCAGGCCTACTGTTCCCCAAAGGACCCAGCCCGTTCCCCTCCCAGGCGTTGCGATGACCATAACAAACCACCAACTATTCGCTTAATTGTTGGCAAAATCATAAACTTCTATCCAAGACACGTTCCCGTCATTGGGCATTCCGAAATGACCCGCCATCGATGGTCGCGACTCCTCATCTGCCCTGCACACCGCTGACTTAGTTCTGTCTGGCCAGTACGCGGCCTCAGGCTATCCTCACACAAAGCCACGAGAAGCTACAGTTGGGGGCGCAAGGCAGGGAAGGAGAGGCAGGAGGAAGGTGCTACAGGTTGCCGGGGTGATGTAGGCGCCAGGAACAGCGAGTGGTGCCTCAAGTTTGTATGGAGACAAAAAGGCTTCAGGTCTCGTATCTTGCCTCTGGTGAATGTGACGACTGTGGCGGCAGCGGCGGGACAGCATGGTGTGTGTGTGTGTGTGTGTGTGTGTGTGTGTGTGTGTGTGTGTGTGTGTGTGTGTGTGTGTGTGTGTGTGTGTGTGTGTGTGCCTCCGTGACCCAATTCAGGGCGGTGCAACAAACAGGCCGCGACAGCAGTGTGTGAAGGCGTGGGACCTACAACACCCTGCCTTTATGTGGCACTGCTGCACCCACGGCCTCCTAGTGCCCTTGCTATGCGCGCTGAGGACGGACAGACGACAGACGAGGACGAGCGGGTGAGGAGAGAGAGAGAGAGAGAGAGAGAGAGAGAGAGAGAGAGAGAGAGAGAGAGAAAGTGGATGGCTGACTGGCGTGGAGGCTGTGCTCTCTCTCTCTCTCTCTCTCTCTCTCTCTCTCTCTCTCTCTCTCTCTCTCTCTCTCTCTCTCTCTCTCTCTCTCTCTCTCTCTCTCTCTCTCTTCCTTCATTCTTCCTCTTGTGCTCCTACACTATCTCTTTCCTACCTCTCCTCCTCCACCATCTTCTCCTCCACCATCTCCTCCTCCTCCTCCTCCTCCTCCTCCTCCTCCTCCTCCTCCTCCTCCTCCTCCTCCTCCTCCTCTTCCTCTCCTAATCAAACATTTACTAAGGTCGGTAGCTGAAAGAGATACTGGATAGGGAGAAGGAGGGAGGGTAGGAGATGGAGAGAGGGACTAGAGAACGAGAAGAGGGAAGAGAGAGAGAGAGAGAGAGAGAGAGAGAGAGAGAGAGAGAGAGAGAGAGAGAGAGAGAGAGAGAGAGAGAGAGAGAGAGAGAGAGAGAGAGAGAGAATGATATAAGTCTATTCAGTGTTTTAACCTTTGAAGAGCATTTACTTAATTTATTGCCAATTCACTTCTTTGTTTGTGTTGGTTAAATGAGCAGTAAATGAAGCGAACATTGATTTAGAGAGAGAGAGAGAGAGAGAGAGAGAGAGAGAGAGAGAGAGAGAGAGAGACTGTGTGTGTGTGTGTGTGTGTGTGTGTGTGTGTGTGTGTGTGTGTGTGTGTGTGTGTGTGTGTGTGTGTGTGTGTGTGTGTGTGTGTGTGTGTGTGTATGTGTGTGTGTGTGTGTGTGTGTGTGTGTGTGTGTGTGTGTGTGTGTGTGTGTGTGTGTGTGTGTGTGTGTGTGTGTGTGTGTAAAGAAGTTTTCCATTTCATATTGATGACGAAAATGATAATGAACAAGGGTGATGGATGACGATGGGGAGCAGGAAGAGAAGAAAGAGGAGAAGGAGGAGGAGGAAGAGGGAGAGAATGGGAAAGATAACTTCTCCCTTTCTATGTTCGTTGTCACGACACGAACAATCCGAACACACACACACACACACACACACACACACACACACACACACACACACACACACACACACACACACACAAGATCTACAGTTATAAATCAGCAAATGGAAGCTGTCTATTTAATTCATTACTACCTGTCAATTATGTCAATTTTCCCTTAATAGATTGATAGGTTTTTCCTTTACACGGTCTTAAAGGGGGAACAAATAATAAAAAAATAAAAAGATAAACATATTGTGTGTGTGTGTGTGTGTGTGTGTGTGTGTGTGTGTGTGTGTGTGTGTGTGTGTGTGTGTGTGTGTGTGTGTGTGTGTTTGTTGGTGGGTGGGTGTGTGCGTTAGGGAGCTAAGGGAGGTATCATTTCATCCACATTTATAAGCGTGATGAGCCTGAAAACCAGTCAGACCTAAACAAATTTCTATCGACCAGCCACCACCACCACCACCACCACCACCACCTCGGTCATCAGGCCACGAATATGACTCGTCAGCGTCATAGAGCGACAGGTGGCGGTGGACGTGTTTATAATCTCGTCAGGTGAAGTGAGATGGACGATAAGGGGCCTGACTCCACAGGTGCGCGGATCAGCAGGTGTCCGTGGCAAGGTGTGTGTGTGTGTGTGTGTGTGTGTGTGTGTGTGTGTGTGTGTGGGTGGGTGGGTGGTGGTGGTGGGGGGGATTGGCCGGCTGGGTGGGTTATGACTGCGGCAACTGAATTTCACAGGTAAGGCAGGCGTGTTTATTCGTAAGAAACATTTGACTACGTGAATGAAATGTAATGCTGTGTAATGACTCCCTATAATCGTCATCATCATCCTAACCGTCATCAGCCTCATTATCCTCATCAGCCTCAAAAATTCCAGTACAGAAGAAAAAATTCTTTATCTTCTCCACTCACCTTTGTTAAGTACCCGCCTGTTACAGTACACTATACTACATTTAATACCACATTTTATACCACATTTAATTATCTTGATCGTCTTTATTATTATTATTATTATTATTATTATTATTATTATTATTATTATTATTATTATTATTATTATTATTATTATCAACCAACATATGGTATGTAAAATAAGAAAAACAAATATTAAAAAAAAATAAATAAATAAATATGAGACAAAGTTTTACTGGGGTGGCTTGAACCGGACGGGCAGACGAAGCTGCTCTTAACCGGGTGTCGTGTTCGTAGTTGTTCCCGTGTATGTTGCTGTTCGCTCTTTGATTAAAAACAAAAACTGGACTGCTGTGGCAAATCTTATAACAAAGTCTTCAACCGTTGTTCTGGACAGCAGTGGACATATAATCAACACGCCTTTGTTTGTAAACAACAGCATGCGCAGTTCTAGGCCGGACAACACAACATGTTGTCAACAACATGGCCGAAGACTTAGTTAAAAGATTGGCCAAATATAGGGATGAAATAGACCCTATAGTATTCACAACAGTCAGGCTTTCGTTTGTAAACAAAGGGCTACGTACGTAAGCTATGCACAATGGGGCAGCTACGAACACGACACTGGATGAACTCTGAAAACTATCGGTATATGTATATTATGTCCGGTACCAATTTTATACAGCAATAGATATCTAAGCTTTCATTATGAATATTCTTCATTTATCAATCTACCAATAGTTCGTATGTAAGATATGGCGGAGTAATACAAATCTACGTTATCACTCCTCGTGAGCACCCTGCGTTAGTTAAGTGTTAATGGGACGATGCCGCTGTGTAAACAGTACCATCGGGAGGCTTAAAGGGAGACGTGCTGATGGAGGTAGCGTCTAGCGTCACCTTCAGGGAAACTATACGGTGTGAATGACCATGCCCTTTACATTCGAATATCAATGTTAGATAAGCTGATAGATAAGCAAGTCTATTGAATATATAGAGACAGGTTTTGGAAGAATTGAATATATAGAGAATTGAATTGAATATATAGAGACAGTGTTAGTGACGGATGGACAGAGTGATCTACATTGTGTTAGTGAATGACAGTCCTGCAGGGGAGGAACCAACATGAACACACACACACACACACACACACACATCGTATTCTCATAACTAACCACTAACACTTCTATCCAAGAGAAGTAAGAGCTTATAACATCCAAATGATCCTGTGACGTGATTGGATATCCTAGACGTAAAAAAATAAACCAGTAAAATAAAAATTAAACTCCAAATATCCAAATACGGTATACTTTCCTCCTCTCCCTTATAATTCTTCACGAGTCTGCAAGGGCGGCGGTAGCTAGTCCGAGCTACTCACTCATATTAGCATCATCTAAGTGCTCCAAATCACGGGTTTCTCGTTCCCTACCCTCCATGATCTGCATTTTCTTAAATGTATCACGCACATCACTACCATTACTACCTACCTACTGCACACTTTATAGCGCACTAAGAGCATGAATAAAGCGTAATAGAAGGGGAAAACAAGGCAGGGTAGAAAGAATCACAGCGCTGCAGCGACACAAACATTGCCGAGCCTCGACCTTGACAGAGGCGGACGTAGGCGGGGAGTGCAAATTTATACTTCCCAAGAACATGTTTACTCTTTCATCCAGATAAGCGATGTAAGAAGGCAGGTTACAACCACTCAGTAATGCCTTTGGACCGCGTGATAAAAACCTTCAGTAATATTGTGAAGTGCACGGGCTAAGTTATGAGGCTAGAGAAAGCTTAAGGCATTCACGGGGATTCTTAGCGGGTGAGCAAAAAAAATTGACTGGGTGGCACTAAAGGAATGGCATTAAGATAAATTAACATGAATAAGTATTGCTTAGTTAGTGGCCAAAGGATCTGGGGTGTGAAGAGAAAGGTGTTGAAAATAAATTAATGGCCAGCTGCAGGTGCAAGGAAATATTACCATAAAAAAATAAAGAAAGAGAAAGAAATGTTGCACAGATTGTCAAGGAACGAAATGGAAGAAAGACAAATTATCAAAGAAAATAAGCAATCTTGTGGTGCGGAATAAACTGTAAGTTACTTTTTTTCATATAATTCTGATCAATGTCGATGACAGAAGCAGTAGCAGCAGCAGCAGTAACAACAACAACAACAACAACAACAACAACAACAACTTTATGTATAAGATATATAGAATCCTTGATAATAATAATACATGGCATTACCTCTAAAGCATTCAACAATCGACTGGTCTACAATTCTTCAAATCAGCATAGCCTATTGCGCCTTTTGTCTATATTACATACACTGAGTGGCATTGCTACCCATCGTGCCATTCCCTGCAAGCCCCGCCTATGTTATCTAATACATGCGTCCAGTTTGGCTAAATAGCCTCCCTAGCACGCCGACATAAGCACATTATTGGGTGGGTATGATGTTTGGATAAAACATCGTATTTTCATGACCAGGCTAGGGACAGTTTAACAATTGGATTATTCAGGTTTGTTTACATGGGGCTATTACGCTGATAGTGCTCAAAATTTAATTCCCTCTTGTCATTATTGATTTTCGATGGATATAGTTTAAGTTGCAAGTTACATATGCTTACTACTCAAAACAGCACGGATTAAGACACCCGCCGGCCAGAAAGTTGAGGACTAATTCTACAGTGAGGCAATGACACAGGTCCGTTATAAGATTAAGGTTACACATACTCCAAATGATAGTTAATTCATCCATGAACAAATAAAGAAGTAAATAATGGACAGAGATCAATTCAGAATACAATACATACCCAGACAGGTCAGGGACGATGAGGACGAGACAGCTACATACACACACACACACACACACACTCTGTCTCTGCCAACATACATGTTATTTCCATTCTCGTCCGTATAGCGGTACACATTTCCTGGTAGGACTAGTAACGCAGCGATTGGAAGAAATAAGAAAGACAGTCACTATGAATAATATCACCGCAAGAGAACGTAAACAAGACTACAAAATCCGGTTGTTGAGTACCAAGTATTGACTAGTGCCCACCTCTCCGACTCGGACGATTGACGAAAAGTAGCATAAACGCACTTTAAAGTAGTCTAACACATAAATACAACTACTTTAACTGAGAAAAGTGAATATTAAATTAGAAATTTAAGAAGTATCGATCTTGCAAAAGAACTCTTGTCCTTTTGTAGTGATACGGCAATTAAGGCCAAGGAAGTTTCTAGCTGACCACCACTCGGGGCTTGTTGATAACCTCGGCCTGCTTAGAAGAGATGTCGGACTCACATTTATGTGAATTCTGACAGATTCAATCCCCGGCGAAGTCTTTCATGGACATTTTAGCCTGCTTTTATATCAGTTTCTCAATGATGCTCTAAGCGTTTAAAATTATCAAGGCATGACACATTACATCTTGTTCAGTATGCCACACTACTCAGCAGCATGACACTAAACAAGATGATCCTCGGTGTTGATATAGATGTATCCGTGTTTCTAATAGCTTGTCTATCATACCAAGAGTGAACACATTACTTTAGATGAATAATAAAGAACTACAAGTGTGCTGAAAAATGTACACACAAAAATATTGCTATGCAAATGGTAACCAATAAGCGCTTGAAATTTGAAATACATTTTATTTGTTTGTTTACATGAATCAATATTTCTCTACAAAGGTCAACAACAACAATAGTAACAACAACAATGGTAGGTGGTGAGGGTGGGTGGGGGAGTGATAGGGAGGTGGGTCTCCTAGGCTCACTCATCCAACCCTACCCTTCAATCCTCCTCCCTCCACCCAAACGTCCTGACATGAACTTTTGATATTGTCATAGAAACATTCTTATTTCAACATAGTCTCCTTTATAATGATACATGTAATTTTGATATTAAAGCATTTCTGGAAAATGAAACCGAATTTGAGTAAAAAGTCAAGCTGATTGTCTTGTAATGGGCAAACCACACTTGCAGAACACACACCATAGCTTTTCTCTGCTTATTCCCCATTACTTGACTCTCAGCAACAGTTAGCACAGAAGTAGTTGCAAATCCCAGACAGCTTTTAATATGTAAACTCACAATCTTCCTCCTTCATTCCTGCTACCTTCCTGCTTCAGTTCCCTCCCCCCTGTTTTATCTACTTTTTCATATAAACAACATATTTTACCTTTAACATATATGCATAATTCATGAGTAAGAATAACAGTAACTTTTTTTCTTAAAATCAAGACATGTTCAATATGTGCTATTTAGATCATGGGATAGGTTAACACTTTTCTTCATAAGATAAAATAAAATAAAGGCAAAATATTCCTCATGCATACCATTTTTTGTTCCCCTTTGCTTACAGTTTAATATAATACAATCTTTCCTTGAATTCAGAAAACCCATATTACATAAAACTAGGATAGGTTTATAGTCATTCTTTCCTATGTGATATCAAAAGCAAAATGTTCTTTATGCATTTTTTTTCCTTACAATTTAACATCATGCAAACTTTTCTTGAATCTGGGATACCCTGGTTAGATTTACAATATTTTTTTTTCTATATATTTTCATGCATTTTCTTAATTTTCTTGATTTACAATTTAGCATGCAATCTTCCATTAAATCAAGGATACCCTCATTGCATAATCATCACGGGACCAATATATCATTCCATTTCTTCATTCACAGATCAACTAGCAAAAGGGCAGTGCAAGCATCCTTAGCCTTTCATCCACAGTCCATCGCACCTCAGTGCCAACACAAAAGGCATTTACCTAAACAGAAGGCCATCAAAGAGGACTACTATCACAGACTAAAACACAAATGGTTATAACCATGTCCATCACCACCCAAAGAGAGACACAGACACAGACCTAACAATAAAGACGAGTTCTGCCATCCACTACACCCACTTAACTAGGACGGATTTCTACCTTCTCCAGCCAATAGTAACTTCCTGGCTTCCCCTATTCCAAATGCAAAGTAATGAGGGGACTGTCTCAACACTCCAACCACACATTGAAATTATATACATATTTCATTATTCAAGTACTGAAGACAAACAAACACTGCATCTCCAATACATATACTTCCAGACTACACCAACTGTACATAGCATCAAAGAAACAGTAGTAGTCTCACAATCTGAAATATATATACTCACTGATAAGATCAAATTCAATTGACTGTTTGACAGTGTTTTTAATTCTCTATATGAAATGTATTTTGATTTCAATGGCAGTATAGAATTTGAATTTAACTACAGCCCATACTTTTCACCATGTTGCATAATAGGTGTCACCAGTCATCCAATAGTATTTGCTGAAAGGTGCTTCAGTACTCAAAAAGATGGAACCCATTCAAAGTAAACCATAATGCCATTCTTGTCCCTAAAATTCTGCCATCATTAGGTAAGCTCCTCAATGTTCCATCCATCTACCTCCACTTCCATCATGACACAATGGTCATGTACTGAGAATCATGTAACAAAGTTCAATAATGCAGATATATTCACACAAAAGATAAAAAAAAAATATTGCCACAAAGAATGAGTCACAAATCAGGGAAAAAAAAAAGGAAATCAGACAATAAGTTTTATCAGTACTTTTCTAAGCCTTTTGTTACCAATGCCTGAGCCTCTCTACACCCTCTCATCAAGGAATATAGTGTAGGATGTGGGAGGACACACTACCACCTACATGTGACAACACTTGCCTCTCACCAAGCCTTGCATCTTATGACTCATTATTACTGTAGTACACACACTAGGCTATCATCCATTATTCATTGTATACATTTAATAAACATAACTGTAAACTACCCATACATTAACCTAAAGAACATTACTAAACATCCAAACTACAAGGAACTCTACCCATGTCTTCCAAACCATTCACTAGTACATTTAACAAGAAAACTAAAACCATGGTGCTCTTGTGTTTTGTTTAAAGGGAAATCTAACAGCAATGACTGTGTCCTCACCACCAGTGCAAAACATTCCAGTACTATTGTGGTTTACACAAAGCATGAAAATGGTACCTCACTGTCAGATTTTACAGTTGATTCAAACATTGAATCTTTCTAAAAGAACTGCATGAAATGACAACCTTACTGATGACTACTAATATCATTCTAAATACATTATGCTGAACAAGTTACGTTTGCATCAAACACAATTGTATTAGGTAAAGAAAAAAAATCTTGTATTGCATACTAAGATTTCTGTAATATAAGATGAAGCCATGTGCTGTTTCCATCACCATCACATACTGAATAAATATCTACTATACATTTCATATTCTAAAGCTGATTCCTTGGGTATCAGGCAATGTACCTCATTTATGATCTCAGATGAATAGGAATATTTCATACCCAACATATGAAGTCCCTGCTGAGACTCATCCTGCAAGTTTACTTAAAATGTTCACAGAAGCATAAATTGCATAATGAATTTGTAGTTTGACACCTTAGGTTTCACTGCATGTTCTTAAATGACACATTATGCCTACCTTTTCAGGAACTCTCTGTTGTACTGACAATTAATTCCATATATGATTCCTGGAATATTTTCTTGGAAGTTTTTATATTTGACATTATGCAGGGTACATTCTCATATCTCACCCATCACTGTGTTTACATATAAGTGAACAGAATACACATCCTTCATGAACACAGCAAGCCCTTATAAATAACACCCTTCATGTTACCATGCAAGGTCTTTACCTCATGGAATGTCTCCTGAATTATTACAACTCCATAAAAATAAACATCATATTTCAGGTTACAGTTTGTAAACTTGGTTTGCATTTTTTACATTTTGAAAGACAATGAATACAGTGTGCACCTAACACCCATTACCATATAACTGGGAAATTGCACACAAAAGTAAATGTACCACAGAAAAACACTTCTGCCACTGTATGTGTCTTTGCATGTGACACACACATCACTAAACATGACACATTCATACAACATCAAACAGTGAATGGAAAGTTAAAGGGAGACCCAACAACTTAACAACAAACAAAGTGATACTACTTATACAATCCCCTTACAGCTACACCACACAATGAGATGTCACTAGAGAGCCAAACCCATTTTGTAAAATATTACACAAAACAGATAGTGTGCATACTGGACCTTCTTTTGGCCATGCACCACAAATCCAGCTGTAGGCAGCTGACCTTGAGGGGAACTAATAATCTAACCTAAACATTTATGATCACAGTGGAACAGTAATTCGGTATCCTGTACAGCATTCAGTCTTCATGTTATATTATCATTATATCACTGTGTCACTGAGGTGTAAACAAATCTATAACTTTGGAATTGTCTTTTCTCTGTCTAGTACTTACCTAACTTAAAATATTTGTGATTATTATATACTGTACTGTACTAAGAAACTATCATAACTATCATCCCAAGAATTTTGTTGCTGACATGTCCAGCACAAAACTTCAATGTATATAAATGGATAACATGATAATTCTGCAGCTCCTTTATATCTGAATCAAGCTTCAGAAGATTGAAAATTTTTCTTATATCTATGTAGTAGGTAGTATTCCTTTATGTATAGTAAGCCTTACAGATAACAGTGTTTTTACCAGCTGAAAAGACTCCGGCAATGAACAGGAGCAAACTTACTATAAAACAAATGAGGGCTAGCAAAGAACATTCCACTCTGGTCTGGTGAATCAGAAACTATGATCCTTAACCCCAGACCAAAGGAATACAAGAGGCTCATCGTTTAAAATTGCTCTTATGTACTATTTTGCTTTATTAGATGGTCTTCTATACTACAGCAGTGTGTGTCATTCACTTATGGTCATCTGCTGGTCACCCAGCCAGCCATTACCCTACAGAAAGAGCTGAGCTCACAGTGACCAATCTTTGGGTAGGACTGAGACCACTTACACACCACAGACTGGGACAGTGAGGCCACAACCCCTCAGGTTACATCCCGTACCTATTTGCTGCTAGGTGAATAGGGGCTACACATTAAGAAGCTCATCCATTTGCCTCACCATGCCCAGTGTGTGTGTGTGTGTGTGTGTGTGTGTGTGTGTGTGTGTGTGTGTGTGTGTGTGTGTGTGTGTGTGTGTGTGTGTGTGTGTGTGTGTGTGTGTGTGTGTGTGTGTGTTTATCTATTTGTATTTTTACAGGAGAAAGTCAAGTTTATCATGTCTGTTTTTACATCAAATTACCATATTTTTCTTTAATTTATATATAATCTGTTTGCACATATAATTTCCCTTAGTGATATATTCCAGTGACCTATAACTCCATTTTTAGAACTGTGTTTGCACAACTAAATAGGTGTGTATGCACAACTTGATAGGTGTGTGTGTGTGTGTGTGTGTGTGTGTGTGTGTGTGTGTGTGTGTGTGTGTGTGTGTGTGTGTGTGTGTGTGTGTGTGTGTGTGTGTGTGATATGGTAAAATTTGCAATTATGTATGAGCGACTTGTAATAGAAATATATGTGTTATCTTAAAAGGCTCCAATACAAAAAAGATAAGGAGCTGAGAAAATAGTAGTATGTATGTATTACAGTAGTGAGCAGTAGCACTGAATGAGACCATGGAGAAAAAAAAAGCCTGAGAGAAAGATGCTGTACAGAATATTTCTATCCTAAACTTACCCTACCTTATATACAAGCTATAAATCACAAACATAATAAGTACGGAGCTTCCTGAATCATATCTGGTAGATAAAAGGTACGCACTCTTGGGAGTACTTTCTCTACCAGGTGCAAATAAACTCTGTGCATCATATGGCTCTCCCTCTCCACAAAATAGATAGGTCACACAAGAAAGTGGAGTCACAGCTATCCTGCATAGTTATGGCTGTAAGAGTACAAAGTGCAACTCTTACTGAACAGCTTGGCAACTCTGAACCTTATACTGTACATAGTCCCAAAGGTTCATACATGTACACCACTCTTCACTGATAATATGCTGAATACCCAAACAGTCCTAGAGAAAGACTGAATGAAATTATGCAGAAAAGGATTCTTTATAATATGCATTATAGCTTTAGTAATATGCGTATTTCCCAGAAAGTCAAAAAATCTAAGTATAGGTTGCAAAGATTCTAGCATGAGGAGCTATGTCAAGCAAGATCTGAGTTAATAAAAGATTACATGAAGTTAAAAATTCTACTTTCATATTAAGGCCTAGTTTTCATATTACTGTATATGTATCATAAACCAGAGAAGGTAATTTTGGAATAAGGCCTCTGGATACATCATTTGGTTCCAATGACAAACACACATATACCTGTATGCACTCTCTCTCTCTCTCTCTCTCTCTCTCTCTCTCTCTCTCTCTCTCTCTCTCTCTCTCTCTCTCTCTCTCTCTCTCTCTCTCTCTCTCTTCTGCTACTGCTTCCTGTTTGTCAAAGATTTCTGAATTTAAATATCTTATCTCTGGATATAATCTAATTACAAAATCAAAGGCATTCTAACCTTATAAAGTCTAGATTCTCTGAACCAATACACTCAAAGGTTATGTCAAATAGTCCATCATCATCATCATAATCATCATCATCATCATCATCATCATCATCATCATCATCATCATCATCATCATCATCATTATCATCATCATCACTGTTGACACCTTCATGATGATGATGATACTGAATACTCAAATTGCAAGATATAAATTGGTTTGCATATTTAAGCCTTGCCCCAAATCTATTCTTCCTTAAGCTATTATAAAATAATATTGATAACATTATTACTGCATCAAAACACCTGAGGCAATATAGAGTAAAAATAGTGTGGGAGGCTGCAGCCAATAAATAGCTCATTTTGCCAAGGTATTAAAGAGATGACCAAACACTACAAGAGTACTAAGCCTCCCTGGTGAATGTTGGCACCCCCACAACACAGGTACAGCAAGCATACACTTCAAGACACTCTGTCCACATTAAATGACGTGAATGGCACACAATTTTTGACATAACTGTAGCATCATTGAAAAATTAGATTTTATACCAAGTAATGTCTATTAAAGATCACAGAATTTTCTTAAGCTTGAAAACTCTAATTCAGAACACAGAAAAATAAATACAATTTTATACACCTTATCATTTAAAGCTAAGTAAGTGATATTCATCAAGCTTGTGCTGATTTTAACCTTCACAGCAACAAGTGGGAGCCTCAGATGAGGTTCATTTTCAGTAAATAGGGAGCAAAATTCATGAAACCTGCAATGTATAAAAGTATCAGGAACATGTTGTTACTACAGTCACTGAAATTTGTATTCTTAAATTAATGTGTCTCATTGCTGTGGTGAAGGTGAGCCAACATGCTGTAAGAATCTTCCTCAGCACAGCCTCCTCTTACTGCCACTCCTGCTTACCACTGTACATACGCTCCACATTCTCTCGCAGCAGCTTTACCTGGTCTGGCCGCAGGCTGGCAATCGTCACTTGTTTTCGCAAGAATTCATTCACCATGTCCTTGGAGAGGCCAAACGCATGCATGTTACAAGTGAAGGTGCTGGAAGGCAAGAGAGATGATCAGCAAGCTAAGATGGATAATGAGATCCCTAAAATGTCACTTGAGTGTGATGTGGTAGCTACAATGCTGATAATTGGTTACATTCCTACATGACATGGAAGCTTTTACAGAGCAGAGAAGGAAGTAGACATCATGTTTTTGGATCAAGTAAAATTCAGTGTCCCTGGGCCAATAATGACAGAACTCTAAAGGCACATACCTCATAACTCTCCTTGCTACACTAACCTTTCAAAGGATTATCATTATACATGGACAAATTCAACACTTGCATTACTTATTACACAGTAACTTTTACCCTTATCAAGAAATTTCAGAATCATGTTGAAGTAGGATTCCATTGCAACCTCTTAGACTTACCCCAGTTGTCCAAAAGTAATGTTTTCCTGGTAGTGCAACTCATCTGTCACTGCCTGCAGTCGGTTACTCTCAACCTCCTCCCGGGTGATGACAGGACGCAGCGAACGTTCACACTGGAGAGCATCAAAAAATGCTGCATTCCAGAAGCGTATGGAGCGCCAGATGGGTTGTTGGCGGAGGTATGAGTAAAGGAATTCCTTGGTGCGATTCTGGCCTCCTGGTGTGAGAGCTGAAAGAAGCCAGCCAAGAATGGTTTATTACACCTGTCTGAAGGCATCAGCACTCTTCTACGAGTAAGTGTTGATCAGTTCACACAGTATTCTTCCCCTTCAAAGAACAAGCAGCCCAGCACCCACAATTTTTCCCTAATAAAAGCCATAATGAACCATTCTTGCAATAATAGAATAAGTACCAGATTTTCTTAGTTTCTGCCACAAAGCCACTACCCTATTTAGTGCAAAGTGCAGGCTATGATAGAAAGACAAAAACACAAAAAACACCACAAAAATACTTACAATAAAAATATCCTCTATATTTCCTTTGCTTCCACTATCTCACATTAATGCACTAAATATCCTAACAAATCACTAGATCCAATTAACTCCCCTCCTTTCAAAAGATTCTATTAGCTACAGCCACCACCACCATCACCATCAATACTTTCTTTATGACACCCACCTTCATGGTAGTAGGTGAAGCACATGTTCATGAGACTCTTGGCAGGGGAGAAATCCTCAGCCTCATTGCACTCAAACAGCATTACTGAAAAGTGCTGGATGAGGGAGAAGAAACTTGCCTCTGTCACACACTTGCAGCATCGCTTGGCATTGATGCAGCGTGCAAACCACAGCCGTCCCTGCTCTGTCTGTTGTCCCAGGGAAGAAATCAGTGTTAAACCTCTCATTCCATTCTACTCAAGCTTTAGATCACATGAAGATCAACCACTCCAGCTATATTTGGCATGGATAGAGTTGGATTACATCAGGATGGGTTGTTTGATGAGACTACATAACCTAACACAACCTAATCCAACCTAACATGACCTAGCCCTGCTTAAAGATAGCTGGGATGGCTGATCTTCATGTGATCACTAGTATATTTCAATTGAACATCTAATTTATATTCCACATTTTACTCTATATATAAATGTATACTAAACAAATGCATGTTAAAACAAATCACAAACTAATACAGGTCATTGAAAGGTAGAAGATACCTTAAGGACCATTCATTTGTCTAATTTGCACCTTACATGTAAATATATGAATTCATGTCATTACAGGTGGTTGGTCAAGGCCCTGTCAAATAATGTACATCAAAAAATCTTGCCTGTGCCAGCTCCCCAAAGCGCGCCTTTTTGTCAATGTCTATCATGTGTGGTGTCTTGAACACTTCCTCCACAAACTTCCTCATGAACTCCTTGGGCTCATTGTAATCCTCTGCCTGGCTGTCATAGGAGAGACTGGAGGCCCAGGACTGCAGGGATGTCTGGGATCCTACTTGGGGAAACAATAACGACAAAAACACAGTCAGTTCCACCACCACCACTCAGTGACAGTTTTCAGGCAGCACAACCAATTATCACATTTTATCCAGCGTGTCTGCCCCCATTCCTCATCTTTAAGCTCTGATCCTTCACACCTCATGACTTATATATTGGTGATAAGATTTTCGTCCATCTTTTTACTTATATTATGATCCAAATTATCTGTGGCTCACATCAAAAAGGACAGCCAAGAAGAAATGTCTGTTTGCATTCACACATCATAGTGTAGGATCTAAGTAACTCAAAGGATACTCTCCCTTGACGTAAGAGAAAATGCTCTGATGTCCTATAATGTACGTAATTTCTTGAATAAAAGACAATAGTCATTGTTGCTGACAAAACCTCAGGTGCATTGGTATAGCTCTGTGCTAAGATGTGCAAGAAGGGTCATGTTGATGAATGTACAACTAAACTCAACACTGCTATACACCAGCTGTCCTATAAGTGTTCAGCCTCTCCAAGAAGTATACATGACACACACTCTGCTTCCCCTCACAAGCACATGCATATTAGGCAGTTTGTAACAGCTTGCCCACCCACCTGTATTATTTTCATGTTTCATTCATTAGCAAAAAATGTAATGACAATTCACATGTGTATAGGCTATAGTTAATAGCTATGCATGGTGACAAGATTTCTCATTGGTCATGAAAAGTGCTAAAGATAATTTGACATAAAGATCTCAAAAGCCAAAAATTTTGGAGAATCAAATGAGGCATAAGGAATGTAGAAACACCATTCTCATTCAGCTGATAAATGTGGCAAGGAAGAGGCCAAAAGATGTGATGCGAGAAGGCAAGAAGCATATTGGTGGTGATTCCTGCCTCAAGAATCTCTATAATCACCATCCTCCTGCTATCCTTCCTCCCATTACCACTGATATGCAAAGAAAATTATGCACGGGTAAAAAGTGTAGGTTGAATCTTTTCTTTCCTAGTACAAAATCAAGGTTATTCAGCATGCTCACCCTATATGAAAAAGTAAAACTCAGACCAAGCAAATTCTGATAATAGTTAGTTAGGGTATTATCATTATTACTGTAAGATCAGCAAATAATGAACAATAAATGCTTCCATAAAACAAATACTGCAACATATCATAGGCCATAGTCTGAAGCCAGTTTTTAAAAATGTGGGTGAGTATATTAGGTATATAGAGCCAGTACTTTGAAACCATAACCTAAAATGAAGAACATTAAATGGATGTGACAATGAAAATCACACCCAATATACAGTCACACAATCCTAGAATCCTCATTTATTTCACAGCATATTTCAGCATTAATAGTATTCCATTCTGCCTCAGTCCTATATTACAACACTCATGCATGGGACTAAGTGAGGAAAGACAGATATTTTGCAGGACTTGGTGGTATCTTTTCATATCTAAAACAGTACCAAAAGTATTGCAAAGTTGATTTATAAATAATGAATACATTATGTATTAAGCAAAGCTGCTACACATGAGTCTGTCTGTGACAGCAATACATACTTAGGGGGTACTGGTGTATATATCACTAATATTTCCCAGTCACATACATACTTCTTAGTATATGTTGATATCTTAAGTATTATGGGCTTCTACCACAACTTCTAAAAATAGAAACAGGAAATCCACTCATTACTTATTAGTCTGTCGAAAATATATACAAAACCATGTCCTCTCAGCTGCCAGTCAAGCATACCAGGTCCTATGTCACCAGGTATCTAATAATCTCCAAATCTAGTGGTTATTGAAAAACCACAGGAAAATTTGTATTATTTGACAATATAGGTGACTTCCTCTCAACCAGTTCAAAGTTTCAAGGGTCAACTGTACTTTGTGATAATAAATGTGTTTTATTTCTAGATTTTGCATTACTTTCATTATCAACTTCATCATCCACACCAGGTTTGGTAAGGCAAAACATGACAGGTCTAGGCTCATGTGACTGCTGTTAGGTTTTAAATATAACAAATTGGATTTAAATACACGAAAGGGTGATCATCAGGTTCTCAGAGAAGTATTATAACAAAGAATACAGAACTTGCCAGTCTGAGTATTAACTGGTGTACTAAACATCCTTGTATATTTCATGATTAAAACTGCAGGCAGAGAAATGCAAACTAATGAAAATTCCACATGGGAATTGATGTCGCTCAGTCTAAATCAGCTGACTAAGACTTCAGTGGGAGGGAAATGAAGGCATGAGAACCACAGTTCAATGAACAGTATTTGTATGAATAAGGCAGGCAGGTGGCCACACATAGGGGAGAATGGGGGATCCCCTTCTTACCTGACAGGCCCTCTACCAGCAGAAACAATAATGTATCATTAATATTATTACACAGAACATACTCAACCTCACAAGCTATGGAAATTCCAAATACTATTAAAAAAAAGAAGGAAAGCTAAATAATATGTAATATATGTTTTCAGCATCTCTTGGCTGTAAAGGAACTGCTTCTCAAGTGTTAATCTTAAACAATCTGCCAGACAAAGCCTTTTCAAAACTATGCAAAAACATTTAGTCAAATGAATAGTACACAACTTCCTGAAGAAACAAGTATTCCCACACAAAACACAAAGCAACAACTGCTTCATAGTTCACAACTATCTCTGCCTTTCACACCAGCCAGCACACAACACAGCAACAACCAGCCAGTGGAGATAAAAAGCTGGGTAGGGGCACCCAGGCATGCCCAACTCTAAAGGATGGAAGGGACAAATCTAAATTTCTGTGTTTTACCAACTGAAAATGGAAGTCATAAGCATCCATCATTAATTTATGCACTTAATGAGGTATGTATAAATCAAACACTGGTGCTTACTCATCAACTGTTGGCAAAAAACAGTTTTGGGAATCTGCAACACAGTTCCTTTCATTCCTTTTGTTCACATACCTGCTGACATAACGATCTTCCTAAGCCTTTTTGAGAGTAAAAGAAGAAGTCAGAGAGAGAATAGTATGCAGGAAATAGGATGAATAAACAAAGAAAGAAAGTAAAGAAAGGAAAAAGTGAAAAAATAGCAAGATAAGAAAAAGGAAAGAAAAGAAAGAAAAGAGGAAACTTTTAACAGACCCCCTGCTTTGCTCACAAACATTATAAATTGGCTACACAAAATCCCAAAATTGCTCTTCATTAACGAAAGCATAATACACACCACAAATATTATTTCTCTGTCTCTATCATAAACACACACAAACATGCACTCTTCACACATTCACACATAGCTGTGCACACACACACACACGCACACACACACACACAAAATAAAATCATCACATGTCACTATGCAATCCTTTCCACCATTTTCATCATATGCACATGTTTAATTTTCCCAATATACAGTATGAAGACAACACACATCCATGAGAAGTACACATTAATACACATCCACCAGTTACAGACCTACACAATACACACATCCAATACCATTAATCCATGGCACAAGCAATACATTTCTGGATGATAAAGTTAAGAGATGCATGTTGTCCTATGTGACAAACAAATAATTTCCAAAACATGTACCAAGGAAACATATTTAATCTTATATATCTGCATGAAACACACACACACACACACACACACACACACACCTAATACCTAGAGATATATGCACAAAACATATTAATTACTCATCTATAAGATACACAAATATGCAATAGTCCCACATCTTTACACACACACACACACACACACACACACACACACACACACACACACACAATATTTCCATATACACACAGACCACTCACCAGATCTTATCCACAGCTTTTTATGTGGATCTGAGTCTGTGGAGTCCATACTTGTGGAGTGCCCCAGGCCCTCACCATCACTGGGAGTGCCACTGCTGATGATATCTGAAGGAAGAAGAGGAGCAGACTTGATTAACAAAGCCACAGTACTTACTAGGGTATCAACAGACACCAAACATAGCAACTCAACTAACAATACATCAAACAATCCAGGTAGCTCTGTTGTGATTGCTTGTTACCTGACTAACAACATTTGTGGCCTGTATATCTGCTGTGTCTAGGTTTGATCCCTATTACGAAACTATCCACTATCATGTACATACATTTCTGCTAAGTTTACACTTAAAAAGAATCCTGCAACACACATAAACAAGCATACGTACATACACTGGTCACTATCCCAGCAGAAACATCTTCCCCTTTCATGTACTTAGGTTTCTCAATATGAATTTTCTTCTTTCACTGCTTTTGGCACATATTTCTACAACCATCAATGTTAACATAAAAAAGAAAAATTATTTACCATATCAAAATTTTGTTCCATATCATGATGATAAATAAGGTCTATACATGTACATATACATTAAAAATGTAAAAACAGTCAAGCCTGACCCATTCATTTCTTGTACAGTACAAGTTAACATAGGTTTTGTCCAGTGGGACCAACCTGTATCAACATGACCTAAACAAGTGTCTGATCTTCATTAATAGAGTGTCAAAATCTTTCAAGATCCAACTCCCCTCATGGCTTCTGGCACCTTGCCAAAAACACCTCCAATAACTTTGCTTCTTCACTTTTTCTCCTTTGTTTCAACTTGATGGCACCATTGCCATCTCATCTATTTCCAAAGCTGAACTCTTCACTCAAACCTTTACTAAAACCTTTAGCTTGATGATTCAGAACTTGTTCCTCACTCTCCTCCACCCTCTGACTACTTCATGCTAAACCCTCAGAAGGCTTATGGACCTGATTGGGTCCCTCCTGTTGTTCTCTGAAACTGTGCCTCAGTGCTTCCACCTTAACTAGTCAAATTCTCTCAACTCTGTCAGTCAACATTTATCTTTCCTTCTTGCTGGAAGTCTGCCTACATTCAGCCTGTTACTAAAAAGAGTGACCATTCTAATCCCTCAAACTACTGTCCTATTGCTTTAATTTCCTACCTATCTAAAGTTTTTTAATCTATCCTCAACAGGGAGATTCTTAAACATCTATCACTTTACAGCCTTCTATCTGTATAGGTTCCATCAAGGCCACTCTATTGGTGATCTTTTGGCTTTCCTTACTGAGTCTTGGTCATCCTCTTTTAGGAATTTCGGTGAAACTTTTCCTGTTGCCTTAGACATATCAAAAGCTTTTGATAGAGTCTGGCACAAAGCTTTGATTTCCAAACTACTTTCCTACAGCTTCTATCCTTCTCTCTGTAACTTCATCTCAAGTTTCCTTTCTGACCATTCTATTACTACTGTGGTAGATGATCACTGTTCTTCTAAACTATTAACAGTGATGTTCCTCAGGGTTCTGTCCTGTCACCTACCCTCTTCCTATTATTCATCAATGATCTCCTAAACCAAACTTCTTGTCCTATCCACTCCTACACTGGTGATACCAACTTGCACTTTCCCACATTTTTTCATAGACGTCCAACCCTTCAGGAAGTAAACAGTTCTCACAGGGAAGCCACAGACCACATGACTTCTGATCTCTCCAAAATTTCTGATTGGGGCAGAGCAAACTTACCACTGTTCAATGCCTCAAAATTCAATTCCTCCATCTATCATCTTGGCACAACCTTCCAGACAGCTCCTTCCTCTTCTTCAATGACACTCAACTGTCCCCCTCTTCTACACTGAACAACCTCGGTCTGTCCTTTACTTATAATCTAAACTGGAAACTTCACTCCTCATCTATAAGTAAAACAGCTTCTATGAAGTTAGGTGTTCTCAGTCATCTCTGCTAGTTTTCCTCATCACCCCAGCTGCTAACTCTGTACAGGGGTCTTATCCATTCAAATCTGTAGTATGCTTCACATATCTGGGGGGTTTCCACTCTTTTAGACAGGGTGGAATCAAAAGCTTTTCATCTTATCAACTACTTTCCCCTTATGGACTGTCTTCAGCCTCTCATCGCCATAATATTACATTTCTTACTATCTTTTACCACTATTTTCATGCCAACTGCTCTTCTGATTTTGTTAACTGCATGCCTCCCCTCCTCCAGCAGCCTCACTGCACAGTACTTTCTTCTTTCTCTCACCCCTATTCTGTCCACCTCTCTAATGCAAGAGTTAACCAGTATTCTCAATCATTCCTGCCTGCTTTAAACTCTTTCAAGAGAGAGGGAGGTGTAATTTCTGACAACTGCTTTTGACTCTGGGGACCAACACCTCAGTGGGCCTCTTTTTTTTTTTTCTTCTTTTTCTTAATTGCTCTTCATCAGTTCCCTCCTACATGAAAAAAGAAAAAACACTTCAAAATATTTGTTTCACCCTAGATTACTTTTAATTGCTTATTTACACAGATTTATAAATAAATATGAGGGATAAACAAGAAAATAAATAAACCTCCCAAATAACAATAAAGCCCCCCAAAAATAATAAAACCACCAAAATAATAAACAATAAACCCTTCCAAAAAAATAAATAAAATAAAATAAAACAAAAAACCCAGTAGGTTTTTTTTTTACCCAGGTTTTTCCAACCCTTACTATCATCTAACTTATATAATCTGTAAGAATGTTTTTTTGTGTTTTCTTTAAATGCATCTATACTATCTCTTATCTCTGTTGGTATAAAGAGACTATTTCATACCAGAATATTCCCCTGAGGAGTCCATCTCTTCCAGCAAGGGAGTACACTAGTTCAGAAGTAAGAGCTACTGCACTCTGAGCTAGGGTGATACTGGCCTTCAGACACACAGACCGCACAGTTGGAACAGGTGTGACATACCAATACAGCATGTGGTGAACTATATAGCAGCACACCTGTATGCATATCACACCTGTACACATTTCACACCTGCTTGGTCATACTGATTAATATCACTTTTATTTTTTTTGCACTCCTAATGTCTCTCCTAACTTATAAAACAAATATTTCTTATTGTCATTGATCTAGTCATGTATATCACTATAACTGTGATACCATGGAGACCTTTACATGTCTGTCCCTTGTTCTTAACTTACACACACAAATATACACACAGAAAAATAGAAAAAAGATTGCATGGCACTCTAACAAACCTAAACAAGATCTGGGAGTGGGCCAAAAGTGGTGGATGGAATTCAATGCAAAGAAATTTAATGCGATAGAATTTGGCAAGAGTGGCAAGAGACAGACAGGAGATTATTCACTGGGAAGAAGAGAATCAGCAAAAGAACAAAAGAAAAAGACCTTGGTGTAATAATTACTGATAAGCTGTCACCAGAGAAACACGTAAATAAGATTACAGGTGAAACATATAACCTACTGAGAAACACAAGGACACCATTTATATATCTGGATGAAGAAATTATAAAAAATGTTATTGTGACCATGATACAACCAAGATTGGAGTATGCAGCTGTGGTGTAGTCACCTAGTGCCAAGAAATCTGTAAGAAAATTGGAAGGAATACAAAGAGCAGCAACAAGTTTACCTCCAAGTTTGAGAGATCTATCATACAAAGAAAGACTGTCAAAATTCATTGGAACAGAGAAAAAAGAGAGGGGATTTGATCACACTATACAGAGTGATGACTAGAATGGAAAAGTTGGATAGGAAGGACATGGTGATGTGGGATACAAGAGTCTCAAGGGGACATGGGAGAAAACTGAAAAAGGATGCTTGTAGAAGAGATGCTAAGAAAAATAGCTTCCCACATAGAACCATGGAAGTCTGGAATGATTTGGACAGAGAAGTCAATGATGCAAATATGGTAAATGAACTTAAGATAAAGTTAGATAAAAATAGATATGGAGATGGGACAGCACGAGCATAAATCTTTTCCTATATGTCAAGACTAGGTAAATACATATGGTAAGTTAATGCATCCATCCGCAAGACTTTCACGCTCCTAATTACAATTCATAATGCAGCAGCTGTCAACATCAATATTATCTTCCTAATCTTAAACCTGTCCTTTTACATAATGCAAATATCAACCCTTATCCTAGCCCACTTTCCAGTCCTACTATAAGCCCTTTAATTCCCTGCAGAACCCTCACACATAATGATGCCCATGGGATCTACTTGAGAGTGAAAATGGGGATGAAAAATCTACAATAAGAGCCTCACCTGGCCTGTACTTGAGCTTGTCGTATGGATCTGGCCCAGTGGCATACAAGGAGTGCATTGAGTTGAAAGAGCGAGATGAGAGACCAGTGCTGGCTCCCTCCACAACATCCTTTGTCTCCTCTGCATTTCCTGGAATAAGACAAAGCAAAGGTCAACATTACTTATGCCTGCACAATCTCTAATCTACTGGCTGCCTCATATGTGATAGTTTCAAGTTCAACTCAAAAAAATTAACAACATCCTTTGTCTCCTCTGCATTTCCTGGAATAAGACAAATAAAAATTAACATTACTTTGCCTGCACAACCTCTAAACTACCGGCTGCCCCATATGTGATAGTTTCAAGTTTAACTCAGAAAACTTCTGCATTAACCCATTACCCCATGCTTGCTGGTTCTCTTACACTTCACACTCATTACATACTGAAATCACAGATTACCAAAAAGATTACCAAAAAGATCTATGTCCCGCTACTCTCTGCTGATAAATAACAAACACAATACTCTAAAATAAAATCTATGTAATCTGCCTCTTTGAATTCTGATTTAAAGCACTGCCACTTAATTGTGTAATACTACATTTTCCATTCATAGCTTTTTTTTTTTATTTTCTTTGGAGTTGGAGGAGATAAGTTCTTATTCATTTGTTTCCATGCTTGAGGGCCAGAAAGGCAGAACAAGGAGACAATGAGAAATAAAATGCAGAAAACCTGAATGACATAAAACATACAACTCAGCAAATGGAAGCAGAAAGAAGAAAGGAAAGGAAAGTGGACAGTAACAATCTCAAAAATCACGAAGATCCAGGATCAAGACAAGATAAAGGCGGGTTTACATGGAGCTGTTTTTCCACCCAGCTGGTTCCAGCTACCCAGAACTGCCAGCAGTTTCAGCCAAAAGCATTCACATTTTCAAGAACAGTCACTGACTCACTGCCCCACTGGCCTGCTGCATCAAAAAATAAACAAACAATAAAGATGGAATACTCCTCTGACAAACTGGTTGCTATAGATGCGATTTTGCAGTGCTTAAAGAAAAACCAAGAGAAGAAATGATTGTGGACTCCTTCCTGGTATATATAGACTTGCAGGCTGTGGTGCTCATGATGTCTTTTGGTACACACATGTTGGGCCACTGGCTTCCCCAGTGATGATGTAACCAATTCTATATCTATTTTCCAATTTTTTTTTGAAATAAATTTAAATATTTTATTTATTAATTGTATATATTTGTAGTCAATGGTTATTACTAAAAACACTTTCCAACAATATTCCTCCTATTTTCAATTTTATATTGATAGATAATGATGGAAAAATGCCAGGAAGGCAGCCAATCAAACCAACAGAGTGGTTTCCCAGGTGATCTGGGAATTCAGCAAATCCAGGGTGCATTTCACTTCCAGCTACATATTCCTGGCTAAAAGCAGCCATGAACTGCCCTGTGTAAACCCGCCTTAAGATAGAGCGGGATGGCATACCTTCTGTCTTATCATCAACACATTCCACATTGATGGCACAGGCATTGACATCCTCTGCTGCCCCAGGTGGCCCATCACCTGCCTCCCCACTCAAGGTCCTGATGGCCAGTTGCTGCAAGATAGAGAAAAGGCAAATGTTATTACTGATCTGGTGTGTGCATCTCTCCCCTTTGAATTTTTGTGTATTCAGTGAAAAGTTTGAAAGCAGTTTTGTTAATTTGGCATGCATTCTCCTCTTCAATATGAACTCAATGATAGTTTTGACAGTTTTGCTTTTTAGCACTTACCATGCAGTTTTATAGTTTAGTTGGAAATTACTAAAAACATCTGTATTACAAATGCATCTTTATAAATCATGGGTGCCTTACTGATTTACAAATTATTTAGTTATGTTAATGATTTTTTATGTAAAAGAAACTAAGCCAAAAAAGTAAATATGTATAAATAATTATCATTATAAATATGACTCCTATATTTCATATAGATTTGCATATCAAACTTCAAGCATCAGATGTGTCAAAAGTAAGCAATGAAGAGTTTTTAAGTGTCTCAGAGAGTCACAAAATATGTTCACTCTGTAATTAAGACAAGTGAAGCAGAAGTTCAATGTTCTTTAGATTTCACATGTACAACAGGAAGAAAACTTGCAGCAGCATTCTTTGCTAAGAACAGTCTGACAATCACCACCATAGACTGTGTATAGAATCAGCATATTCTCACCTTATAGTCCACCAGCTTTTTGGGAATGGCCTGGTTGAGGTGGTTGAGATGGTAACGGAAGCCAGTCTTAGGGGAGTCTGGGGTGTCCGTGGGTAGGGTAGAGGGCTCCGAGGATGACTCTGACTGCATGAGCTCCTCTAGTGTTGGTCGCAGCTCCCTTAAGTTCTCCAGTTTGAAGGTCTCCTGGTGATGGCCAACTTGATGAGATGTCTATTTAATGTCTTTCATAACTCCACTCTATTAATAAGAATATCTGGCTATCCCTTCTACATATTTAGTGTTTACATTTTCTAATTTTTTCTTTCTCTTGCATCTAGTCACATAAAGTACTTCACTCATAGTGCAACTACCAGCTCTCTTCTAAGAGAAAAAGAAACAGTCAGACCAGAAACATTTCCTATTACTACTTTCCAGTTACACAATACAGGAATATCCAACTGTCCACAGCTCCAAGGAAGATTACCACACCATCATAACAGCTACAACATCAACTCCTGCAGCTGCTACTACTACTCTACTATTACTACTACTACTACTACTACTACTACTACTACTACTATTACTGCTACTACTACTACCACTACTACTGTTGCTGCTGCTACCAGTATTACCATTACTATTACTATTACTGCTACAAATACTATTACCAACAACTGCTTCTATTGTTGTTCCACTGTTACTAATGCTAATATTATTACTGTTATTATTATTAATATTATTATCATTATTATAATAATCATAATTATTACTACTACTACTTCTACTTTATACAACTCACCTTTTACCCACACATGAAAGTAAGCATCCAAGCAAGAGGTAGAAAAGAAGAAAACGACAATCTAGTTTTGTAATTCTGTAATATGAAGCATAAATGAAGAGTTCCCAGGCTTCCTCTCTCATTCTCTCATGCCACTTTATATGAAGCACTGGTAATACTGAGGTCATATTGTACATACCTATTCTATTTTCTCATGTCTCATCATACACAACATCACCACCAGCATTATATCTTTAATTCTAATGTCTTTCCCCATTCAAAAAGCAATCACAGAAATGTTATCCATAATACCATACATACATCTCATCACCACCACTCTATTTTTTCATGTACAGTGCCTTACTATTTTCTCTTCCCACTCTAAACAAACTATCTTAGCATGTATTCCTTCTGTTCAATTCCTGTCATAAATGGTGTCATTGCAGAAAAGAAAACAATAAAAAATGTAAAAATAGAACATTACCAGCATAGACAAAAATGATGGATAATGTTCCCACCTTGATCATCTCCTTCATGGTGGGGGACCGGTGGCTCTCCTCGGGGCTAGAGGGGAGCTGTAGGGGTGGGGTGCTTGGGGGCTTCTCAGGGGCATTGGTTGGAGCATGGGGAGGTGGGGAACGCTCAGAGGAGGCATTGGAGTTCCCTGAGGCCACAGAGAAGACAGAAAGGCGGGAGATATTGGAGGAAAGACCAGAGAGAAGGTCATTGGAGGTGTGGAGAGCCGACCTGAGGCGGGTGCGCAGGAAGCCACCCCCAGCCTCATTAGCAGTGGCTGTCATGTCTGAAAGGAGGAAATAGTTAAAACAGAAGAAAGACAAGAAGGAGAAAGAGAAAAAGGAGAATACAGCAATAATAATGAAAAGGCCTAGGATTTCCTTCCCTTGAGACATCAAAATTTGAAAATATAATTCATTCTATGCCTGTGACTGAAACAGATAAGGGAAAGACAGCAAGGCCCCCTCCCCCTCTCTCTCAGATAATAAATATAAATAAATAAAATAAAATAAATTAATAAATTAATTAATTAAATTAATAAATAAACTAAATACAATAGAATAAAATAAATAAGTAAAATCAGTAAATAAATAAATAAATAAGCAATAGAAATGTTATCCAATGGCTCAAAATGCTTCTGTGGTGGCAGGATAATGAAGGTTGACCAAAATCCATTATGGCCTTGGTGGTCCTCTTGGTCTGGTCCATAATGTACTCCAATTACAGTGACCATCCAGCCACAAAGTTACATCACTGCCAATTCCTTCTCATGTCTACCCTTTGAATCAATGTCTAGTGTTTGATCACACTCCTAGAGAGGGAACATTACATTTGTGGTTGTGACTGTGTCTCCATGCAGCACCTTGTCTTGGCTCATCTCCTTCATAGTTATGTCATCTTCATGTGCACTAGATAGATTAGTTTATTTCCTACTTCTTTATAGAATCGCTCTCATACAAAAGGTAGACAGAATTCTACAACAAATATGCCAATATGTAATGCATTATCTGTAGCTGCTGCAGCATCTTTACATTATAAATTAAGCAAGGGCAAGGCACACACATCAAGGGACACATAAGGCATAGGCATTACATGTCCTGATAGAAGGTATACAGCTATACTTATCTAATAATATATATGAGACCTCTATCATATTCACTTCGGAGTATTATAATCACTAAGAAATTGACCAGAAAGCAGAATAAATTTGCTATAAATGATTGTCGCTGAGAACTGAATCCCTGACAGAACACTCAAGACAGGTAACAAGTCCAACACATTACCAGTTAAGTTGAGCTAGTCACCAATACCTGGATGTCTTGACTGCCCTGACACTACACCACACTGGTATTCATTACTCTCCTGGCCTACATAGTTCACCCTTCTGTTACATTAAGAATTACTTCATAATCACGAACACTTACAGCCTGTGCCTAAAATCTTGGGTCTGCATCATTAGACATTAATTAACACTGTAGTAAATGATCAATGGCAATTATCAAAGGATGCTGTGTAATAAATATAAACATACACCTCATTAATATCCATACTTAGGTACTGGCACCTCACCTGTCTTGGGGGGCACCGGAAACGAAGCATATCCCCCATCCCCTTCTCTCTCCCCCTAACCAGCTAGTTATCATTAAGGAGACTTGGGAGGGAGAGGGGAAGGGAGAGGAGATGGGAGAAGGGAGACAGGGGGAGGGGAAACGACAAAAGAGAAGAAAGACAAGGGAATGGGGGAGAAGAGAAGAAATGAAAGAAGGGAGAAGGGGGCAGGGAACACCAGTAGCAGAGTTACCTAATAAATGGTGCGGGGATTTCTGTCCTGGCAGTGAAACAGGCGAACTTCAGTGTCTAGTCAACACAGGTGACACTCCTATTAATATTTTTCAACCCATATTATAAGGCTACAGGGAATGGCACAGCTTAAACACAGAAAAAAATAGCGACTAAGAGAGCCGCAGCAGGCGCTAAGAGCCCCGCCGACACAGCTGAGCAGAGTGTCAGAGTGCCACTGCCGAGCCTCCTCCTCCCTCCCCCCCCCCATATCCTCTCCGTTTAGGAACGTCATGCCAGATGAAAAGCGCCCATTGCTCTAGAATATAAGAAATAGACATGAAAGAATGTAAATCACAAAAGAAAAGCAATCAGTTGTGAGAAAAAATTAGACAAACGTTCTGTACGTAGAAATACGCACATTAAAAAAAAAAAAAAAGCAGCTGTTGTAAAAAAAAAAAAAAAAAACTATTTCATGTATTATATTAGCAACCGTTAACTACAGATGGTTTGAATCCCGCAGCAAAAATGTGCCAGAAGTGTGACGTGGGAGAGAATGAGACGGTGGAGCATGTGATGCTGGTGTGTGTGAAGTATGCCAGAGACAGAGATGAGATGATGCAAGTAGTGCTGAGGGAATTGAGGCATTGTCAGAGTGGAGAAGACAGGAAGGGAATGGATGGTGTTGTTGGGACTCTGTGGAGAGAGGAATGAAATGATGATTGAGGCTGTGAAGGAGTTCCTGGAGAAAATGTGGTGTGCTAGATGTAGGAAATTGTGGTATGAAAAGTGGTGTCTGTTTTGTTTTACTTTTTTTCTCTCTCTCTCTCTACAGGAGTTGCTGATACAAAGGCCTAGCTCAGGAGTAATCCCGAGCCATCTGTAACATCAAGATTAAGATCAAGGCCAAGACTAAGGCGCCGGGCGGGAAAAAGCAATCGGTAATACTGTTGCTGTTAAGGCCTACCTGGTGGTTCCCAAGATCCTGCCCTAGCCTTCAAGACATTCAAGCACACCAGGGTATCCATCCAGAAGACTAGACAGGTTACCAGAATCTAACCAGATAATCTGCCTACTACCAGCACTTTCGGCGCACTAGAGGCTGGGGCACTACCCTCCCTCAAGCCGACTTTAATTGTCTTAGCTAACACTAAGCAAAGGGCTGGCGTGCCTGCAGATGTGGGCTGCCCTGAAGGCTATCAATTTAAATCATTATACCAGTCATTATTCACGAGCCATACTGCTGAAAATGACAGGGTAGCCAACCAGGTAATACCAGAGCCTGCCATGCCCCCAACTACCCAACAAGAACAAGGTAATGATGTTAAGGAAGGTCAGCAAGTGAAAGACTCTGTCTCCTTTGCCTTTTGGTTTGGCGGGCGTCAGTCACACACACACACACACACACACACACACACACTGCAAGAGGCGTGTCCAGTAGGTGATGACTGAGAGGAAAAAGAGAAATAACGGTAATTCTCTCTCTCTCTCTCTCTCTCTCTCTCTCTCTCTCTCAAGGCAGTGGTTCCCAAACTTCTTTTCAGCTTGGGTGGGAAATACTGAGATAAAGCTAGCTAAGTTTGCCTGACGAAACTTTTTATTTTTTTATTTATTTATTTTATTTATTTATTTATTTATCTTTTTTTTTTTTTTTTTTTTTTTTTTTGCCTGTTTTGAGCAGAGAAGGTTTATGGATGCTGTGAAGGGAGACATGCAAGTGGTGGACGTGACATAGGAAGGCGCAGAAGATCGAGCGCATTGGAGAAGAGTGATCCGATGTGGCTGCCCCTAAATGGGAGCAAGCTGAAAAAAAAGGAGTTTTTGGCCTGTTTTGAATTAATCTGCATGTTTTTTTTTTTTCTGCAAATCTTTTGTTTTTATTTTAGTAAATTTATATAAGTGCACACGTCTAACATTTTTGGATGAAATTACATTTTTCTGGTAGATTTTTATGTGCTTTAAATGAATCTAGTAACTTTTTGCCATAAATCTTTTTTTTTTTATAAGTCCTCCTCCTGTACACACACACACACACACACACACACACACACACACACACACACACACGTTAGCAAGCAGAAATTCATCAAAAACATTAACTAAACCTAAGCTAACCCACCTTAACGGTAAATTTGATAAAAATAAATAAATAAATAGATAAATATATAATATCTCGGGAACATACAATTTGCGACAGTAAAGATACACACTTCTAATACACTAATTTAACCTAGCCAAATTAAATTAACTTAACCTAACTAAATTAAATTAACTTAACCTAACCAAAAAAGCCTAACTTAGCTTTGATTTAACTGGCAAGGCTAAGAAATTAATATGAAGTCGTCACCTTATTTATTTTTTGTAAATAATTGAGTAAATTATACAGAGGAGGGCAAAATATATCATAAAGTATCAGTCCTCATTGTCAAGCAAATTATTGACATATGTTTATGTAATCCATATAATTTAACTTTGTAATATAATGTGTATACTTATGACAATAAAAGAAGTGAAATTGAAATTCAAATTGAAATCTGATGATGCACAGGAAACAATCGAGGCGACACCCACCGTTGACAGACATCTTCCTCAGACTTATTCAAATATTTCATATTGAGCTGCTTCTCCCTCCACAGGATGAAATAAAACACTATGATTGGGTAAATTAATTATTATTATTATTATTTTTTTTTTTTTTACTGGCCAGTGGCTGCATTTTCAAACAAAAGAACCAGTCATCGTTACTAGTTTCGCACTTGCGCAACAGATGTTATATGCATACATGCATGGACGAATGTACCTTCACTAGGATAGATCAGTGCCCACCTATCCATCACACGAAAGCCTGCAAAGGTGAGTTGTAACGGCAGCGGTCGAGCTTGCTTCTCCAAAAACAGATAAATCTTTAAAAACTGCTGTCAGGATTATGAGAAGGGTAAGAAAAGCTATATTGAGACTAGTGTAAAAGTAAAAGAATACTCAATTTTTAACTCATTTTATTTAAGCATCTGTAAGTTTGCGGAAGATATTGCACACTACATTACATTCATCACTCATATTACAAATACGGTAAGGCAAGTTTTAACCTTAGAGAAGAACACTAGTTTTAATATTATCAATATTATGATTAATATGATTGATTCATTATTCAATATCATCCAAGAAGAAAAAGAGATTGCTTTTGGGAAAAATCTCCAACAGTAGTAACAATGAATATCCATATATCCCCATATCCCCATGAATATCCCCATACCCACCACTACGTTATCCTAACCTGAAGTCATTAACCTTGCTAATTTGGGGTCTCCACCCCCATATCCCTCTCCTAACTAGTAAAAATTGCAGTTTAACACAATCGATCTGGACATTAATGAAAAGTGTAAGGATGAAATGCCATATTTTGAAAACTAGGTAACTTTCTAGTCTAATCTAACTTTAAGCGGTTTGGGCTTCGCCCCTCCCAGACCCCTCTTAAGGACACTAACCTAACCTGATCTAACAGCATGCTTCAGCAGGAAGTTTGGGATGGAAGGTGTGGTTACCGTATGTCCCTATAATACCAGTCAATCAGTCAGTTAATCCTCTTCTCTGTATGGTTGTTGTAATTTTAGACTTCAGTGTGAAATAGAGGCAGGCTCAGGCAGTGACTGATATTTGGTTTGGTTTGGATTCGTTGAGTCAATTAATTTCACAGCTGAGCACTTCACTGTGTAGATCGTGCTCTCCTACCACCAACTCTTTCACCCACTGAGGAAATGAGGCATCAAATTAGGTTAGGTTAGTTTTTGCTGACCCTTTCACAGCTGAAGAAATGAGGCATCAAATTAAGTTAGGTTAAGTTAGGTTAGTTATGTTAGGTTAGTTTCTGCTGACCCTTTCACTGTGTTATGCAACGATTCACAGCAATAACAACAATGTGTGGAGTCTTTATTAGCATCTACAAGAAGGAAGAGGCATAAAAGAAACTGATTTTGCAATTTGTAGCCAATAGAGCGTTTGCAGGTGAGGGAAGAGGAGGAAAGGATTTTTCAAAGTATGTATTTCCTCAAGTATAGGTCGACCCCCTGATTGCTGGCCAGGTAAGTAGTAATTCATGGCACACCTTGTATATAGATCGACCACCTACATGGAGGCCAGCAACCTCTACCATCTTCCTAATGGATACACCTATTAGTCTTGGAATTGCTGTGCTGGTAGTGGAATGACAAGTTGTAATGTTATTAAATCACCACTTTTATAGGAACATGAGCAGAGAGAGAGAGAGAGAGAGAGAGAGAGACCTGCTCCTTCTTCGTTCTTCAGTGTTATGAATGTGATATATGTACAAGAGACCCCCAGTATATGAAGTGATGGAGACACTATCCTAGCAAAATTTATTGGACATCACTATTTTGAAACGTCTACTGTCCAATGGGAATAGATGAGCGTCCATTTCCTTGCTGCCAGACTACTGGAGGGAAAGGTGACAACGCAAACTCATAAATAAAAAATGAGAGAAAATATACCCCTCCCCCCCTAAAAAATGAAAAAAAAAAAAATACAAAAAGATGAGGGATGAAGACGGAGGATGAAAGACTAAAAGCACAATTAGAGAAAATAAGATAAGAAAAAAAATAATGAAAGATACAAGGAGGAGGATGAAGTAAAAAAGAAGTTAAGAGAGAGAGAGAGAGAGAGAGAGAGAGAGAGAGAGAGAGAGAGAGAGAGAGAAGAGGGGGGATGGATAAGCTGAAAGAAAGATATAAGGAGGAGGAGGAGGAATGTAAAAAAAAAAATAAAGTTGAGAGAGAAGCAGAAAACTGTATATGATCGATATTGTGGTCTTTCCCACAAGCGACGAAGCCATTCATTCTTCTCACATCAGCAGGCACACTCAGCACTCTTTGTGGTACACACAAGTACTGTCCCTTTTGTGCCAGAGGGAGAAACAGTACCTATGAAAAAAGGACACACATTCCTGGGCCACAGAAACACAGGGGACTTGGGGCCATCTCAGCCAATCAAAACGCTCGCCGGTTTGTTCTTGACCAATGGGAGGCTGACCGCTCCATCGAGTCCTTGTGGTCTGCTTGTTGTGCTATTTACCCGCCGCCATGAAAAGGGTTCTCCATTTGGTTCCTTTTATTGGCATAACTGTAAGTTGAGCAGTGCACACGGTAAGCCAGCAACGCCAGGCATGGGATGCGTGTGAAGCTGCGGTGTCTGGTGCGTCCCAAGATGGGGAGTGTGGCGGCAGTGATGCCAGCCAGTTCGCCGGTCAGAGTCTGGTGCAGATTGCACATATGTGGCAAATAGTTGTGGAGAGTAACAGCGCCTCGGTGATGTGGATGATGCAGGATGTCCTTGTGCCTGATTACCTGGATGTTAGTGGTGCCTGTCCTTTGTTGAATCTAATATTGTTTTGCCTCTAGTCTCTTTACCAGAACTGTAACTGTGGTGCTGTTTTATTAAATATTACTCTATTGCACATTCTTAAAATGGGGTGAGGCAAACTTTATGGGGGTACAACACGATCATACGAGAAGGGATATCCGTCCTGTCCAGAACAACCTCAGAAAGGACGCTTGTCCCATAACGTGGCAGCTCGATGTGCTCCTCCGACTGGTAGTGGTGGGCAGGAACCAGTAACTTAAGTATCCAAGGAATCATTTCCTTGGTCTAGCAGAACCGTCAAAATCAGTTCTGTAGCCAGTTCCCGCCCAGCCCTGCTGACCAGCTTCCATCACTTGAACATTTTTAAAATGGCGCTAGCATACCTTCTTACAGGCGGGGCCCCGTATGTACATCACACAAAACCATAGTCGTGCTGATTAACTTTTCTTAGTAAAACCCATGGGGTCTAGAACGAGTGGCAGCATTAGTCACAGTGACTAACATAATGTTAGTCAATTTGTGACTAACTGAGCACTCAACCTGAGTATGGTCTTACTCAAATATATCTGACTAATGCCTTCGTACTGTTCACTGCTTCTACTAACCACATTAGTAAAGTGGATCATAGGTTAGTCAATTAAATGACTAATTAGTTAGTCTTTCTTAGGCAGATGATGAATCATTAGTACCTTTAATACTACCAGCTAGCTACTGCTGTCTCAAGGTTAGGGAAAGAATAGGTAATAAATTCAATATATTCATATACAATTAAATGTTCCCTCCATTTCATTGCATTAAAAAAAATAATAATAAAAAAAATAAACACTATAATTTTTATCATCTATAGTATAATATGCTTTTCACTTGAACATTTAACAGAAAGCTCCCCTCAAAACTGTAATGATATATAAAACAGATGTAAAAAATAAACTCCATTAGTAACACTTTATCCTAGCATGAGAAAAAAAAAGCAACACAAAAACAACCTGTTTTGACAAGCCATTAAGTAAATAATACACATTTGTGAATATTAATCACTAAAACTTGCAATGTGGAAAAGAAAGTAAGCATCTCTTAAGATATGAATATTAAACCTTCCTCCCATTCATAAACTAAAGGAAAAAATATGTAAGTAAAGTTAACATAAATTAAATGTAAGGAGTTACAGACCCTGTAAAGAATAATTAATTAGTCCACTGTTAATCATTATATCACAGTACTTTTAAGAAACTTAGGGAAACAACCAGTGCAAAAATAGACATTTAACCTTATTTGTACAAGCTTTTAACCCAGATCATATCCATATGTCACCATTAATCCTTTAAAGCCACACAAAAAAAAAAAAAATTAGTATTTCTATGGGATATACTAACTAAACAAATCTACAGAAATGCTCAGAACAGTAATAAAGAAGCTTCACGTATCACTTGCAATAACATAGAGAAATAAAAAAAAAAAGGTAAAAAATGCATAAAAAAAATAATAAAAATACCTATATGCATCATATGGTACATGAAGAATACTTCCCAATTTGGAGAGAGAGAGAGAGAGAGAGAGAGAGAGAGAGAGAGAGAGAGAGAGAGAGAGAGAGAGAGAGAGAGAGAGAGAGAGAGAGAGAGAGAGTGAGGCATTATGTGTGGAGTTGAATATATTTGGAAGCAGATTTATGCATTTTTGTAGCTCAATTCTGCCTTTACTTCATTGAGTTTTACAAGTAGAGATCTTGTTTTTGAAGTGTTACCTTTGTCATACTTGATACCTAAGAGATGGGATGTTGTGAAACGGAGGAAATGTTCACAATTTTTAGGGTGTTCAATATTAAACACAAAGCCCTGCTACCAATGAGACTACAGCCATAGAAATACATGTTGGTTCAGCTACAGGTGCACCATCAAATACACACTAGACTGCCCTGTTCTTAGTTCTTCTTCTGGTACCTTAAGGAAGAAATAATAGTGTAAACATTAATAACATTTTGACATTAAAATAAAATTTATATGTAGATGTATATCTTAAGGTGATAACATATTCAGAAATTTCAATATATACACACCACTCTAAAATCAAAGGTACTGAAATTTAACCTTAGTAAAAATGGAGTCTTTCCTTTCTCCAAGCAGGTGAAGTAATCCCAATATAACTAAGCAAGCATCTGGTGCAAATAAATAAATATATAAATAAATATGATAATAAGTAAATCAAATAAACAAGAGAAAATTAACTGTGTAAGGAAAAAGTGAAGATATGGTCACATCCAATAGGACAGTCCACTAATTTGAGTACAAATCTTTTAAAAGTCTCCTGTAATTATTGCTTTATCACATAAGAATTAACAAAAATAAAGCTCCTCGATGGTTCTACTAATTATATGAATGACAAGCATTTTGATTGAATGCTCAGAACGACCAGTATACTAATGATTTTTGTCCTTTGTGTCACAGCAGCAAATCTTTTGTACGAGTATGTGGTTATGTTTTTTACTTGAGACACTATTTGGGTAATATCATAATGCAATAATGCTTTGTCTAACAAGTCCTCATAAGAATATGATGAGTACTGATCAAAAAAAAAAAAAGAAAGAAAGAAAACCCCAGCCGAACCTACATGCCCCGACATAACGCACTGATGTTCTGAACTCCCGATTCTTCTCATCATATCCACCAAAACAGTGTGAGAAGTCCTGAACTTCATCACAACCATGGAAAAAACCTTTATCAGACTGTTTGCACTTGTGCTAGTGCCGGCAAAGGTAGCTCCAAGAATTCTATCTCCACACGAATTAGTGACCTATCTTATTGGACTGCAAGGGAAGAGGATGCAGCTAACATTTCTAAAAAGATTGATAATATTTACATTTTAAATTTCAAATTGGACAGCCTATTGGGTTTATTTACACTAGAAATAATGTCTTTCCTTACGAGAGAGAGAGAGAGAGAGAGAGAGAGAGAGAGAGAGAGAGAGAGAGAGAGAGAGAGAGAGAGAGAGAGAGAGATGCTTTACACCTATTAAAATCTTTAACATCACTTATGCTGCAAACAATTATTTAGCCATAGCACTCAGCCAAAAATTTGATAGCAGAGCAGGAATTTAACAATTAAATTAGTACCTTTATAGAAATTGGTGCAAGCATTACAGTTAGATAGGTCATGCTTAATACAATGTTTGGTTTTTGCATGCAGCATAGTTTCATGAATACTAGGCTTATAAAAGTGAAAGATGCATTGCTAATGATGAAAAGATACATATATTAAATTGCTACCAGCTACTGAAATGAACAAATTGAACTAGACATTACTCGCATTGACTTTCATCGTGGTCATAGAGTTCAAGTAAGGTTTCCATATACAGAGGAACTGCTTTTCTTTTGAGAATGGCAATTATTGGGAGCCTATATTTCTCCAGCCCTTTCAAAACTGCTACTCTTGGGTCTGGTTCATCCGCTTGTGGTTCTAATCTCAGAAACTCCTTGATTATCTGTAAAGATATAAGCATCAAATAATTATAAGTGAAGGTTACAGAGATGAGCATCTGCAATAACTGTACTTGTGAGTGCTTATCTCCCATCACTGAGGTCTTTGAGCCTGAGAGGGAGAATGGAAGTACCGGTAGTTAAATATCAATTACCTACTATAAAATATAAATAGCTATATACATTATAGCCCTACAAATAAAGTTGACAATTAGTAACAATATGTAGCAAAATCCATAAAGTGTACATATATACACACTTACGCCATCAAAAGTCTGAATCCACGGGTACAAGTTCAGGATTTCTGCTACAAGAATGTTCCCATTGATTATTTTTTTGCATCTCTCAGAGTGTCAACTGCATGAGGCGTTCAGCCTGAGGAAAATCATTAAAGTAAAATTAGTTTTCATAAGTTGACTGTCCCGCCAGCCTCCCTCCCTCCCTCATATATATATATATATATATATATATATATATATATATATATATATATATATATATATATATATATATATACACGAGCATCATTTTTCAGTGGCTATCCACCAGTACCATTGAAATTGCTTACATAAGAGCAGGTATTTTTAAACAACACCAGTAAAGAAGTCTCTGAAATATAAAAAAGATAAATCAAGCGTACAAATATCACATACCTTATCTAACTCGGGATCTTTCTTCATCCACTGTAGAGCAAGCCACTGTCTATGTCTCTCTAATGACTCATCATCTTCTGAATGGGGCCTTGGTGGAAGGTAAGCCTTTACTCCATACATCAGTGGACACGTAGTCTCTTTTGGCGCTATGCAAGGGATCTTCTTTTTCCTTGACGTCACCTCAGTCACTGAGGAATCCTGCCTCTTTCTTGAATTCTGAAACTTGCGCTGGATGCGTAATTTCCATTGCAGCTGCAATTCATGCTCCTCGAGATCACTGTTTCTCAGGATGGCAGGAAATGATGTCAAAACAGCATTTGCCATATTCATATACTGTTCTGATGTTGGATAGCTGAAATATGATAATGATAATAATAATAATAATAATAATAATAATAATAATAATAATAATAATAATAATAATAACATATTATTAATAATAATGTCACAATACCTTGTTATGTAATAATGATGATAACAATAATAATGATAATATCAATCTAGCTAACTATATAGATGGCTTAACTCCTTTTATTATATTATTATTATTAGTAGTAGTAGTAGTATTAGTGTTATTGTTCTTCTTAACAATCACCTAATTGTGCTTTTGTCCCAGTGAAATTGGCAGATAGTGGGTACACTATCTGAATAGTACACTCAAAGGTGGTTTCACACCTATCAGTGCCGTATTAGTATCGTATAGTGTCAGTGATATCCATGTCGCTTTCGTGACGTCTATGCACACATATCCTTTCAGACGTGGAGTTGGCTATGATTGTCATAATTCTTGATGAAGAGCAAGATGCTTGCTTAACAAAAAATAAAGAAAAGAAAAGTGGGTACATGAAACGTGGAAGAAAAAGAGAAACTGAAGGAGATTTTGCTACTCTGTACAAGGAATTAATTAATGAAACAAAAATTTTCCAGTACTTAAGAATGTCCAAAAACTGTTTGATGACATTGCTCAGTGATGTGTGGTGTGGTGTGGTATGGTGTGGTGTGTTATGATGTGGTGTGGTGTGATGTGGTGTGTTGTGGTAAGTATAATGTACAATGTGATTAATTACACCAATTAAAAAGAGTATTTATCACCATTTCAATTTCTTCTATTTTATTTCAAACACTTGTCCGACATCCGTGAAAATTTTTAAAATGCCAGTGACGATGATATTCCATTTCACGGAACGGAGACGTAACAATCACTTCAGTCAAAACACGGTACTTCGCCGGAAGTGTGTAAATGCTTCCGCTGAATTCCAAAATGATGAATTTTTTTTTTACTGACACTGAAGCACTGAACAGCACGGAACGAATACGGCACTGATGTGTGTGAAGCGACCTTAACCTGTATCCCTCTGGAGGCATATTCCCAAAGTCTGGTAATGTTTCGGCCCATTTACTCTTGTAGCGGTTAGGTTAGGTTAGATTAAGTTACCTATAGGTAATTTTGTGCGAGAATCTCAATGAGACTATTTTAGAGAGAATCCTACAGTTAGTTTTGGAGCTACAGCCTAGTGTCCATACAGGCTGGCGGACGACTCCTTCCAGACTTCGGGAACATGCATTCTGGCCCTTCACAAGAACTGACATCAGATCCCAGTATGAACACAGGCAGTGCATCCCATGTTCTTTTGTCCCTCTTCTCATTGCCTTCCCAATATATATATATATATATATATATATATATATAACACTCAACATCCCTACATGCAACAAAACTTACCAAAACACACTCAAAATACACTCAAAACATCCAAAACACAACCAAAACATATCACAACACCCCAAAATACCCACTACACTCACCTAAACACAACCAAATATTGAATATTCACTCAAAACACCCCATAACATCTAAAAACATCCAAATAACCCACCCCAACTACGCTAAATTTATTCAAAACACACTCAAAGCACCCCAATATACCTAAAACTCATCCAAACACACTCAAAAGATTTAAAACACCCAAAATACAGTACAACACCAAAAAACTCATCAAAACATCCAAAACACACTTAAAGCACCACTCAACACCACAAACACGCCACAAACACACCCTTAAAGATCCAAAACTACTTGCACACAATCAAATACACCTCAAAAGACCCGACACACACACCCAAACTCACCAAAACACTTAAAACAGAAAATAAACCCAAAACAAACTCACTACACCTCAATATTCCCCCAAACACACCCATAACACACAAAAACATCCCACAATATACTCAAAACACCCCACACGACTCAAACCACTTACAATATAACTAAAAACATCCTAAACCAAATTTAAAACACCCAAAATTCACCCATAACACAATGATAACAGCAAATATACACCCAAAACACACCTAAACACACTCTAAACACCCCACAACATTCCTACATACATCCTAAACACGTAAAACACCCAAAACACACCAAATATTACAGAGAACTGCAGCGCAGCAAGGGAAACTAAGCTAAATATTGTTTACCTGTTTTGCCTCCTCTTCCATTTATTTTTATTTCTTCCTTCTCCTCTTTCATTTCTCTTATTTTCTTCCTTCTACTACAACTATCTACACGCCTGACTTTAGAAACAGCTGGAAACACTTGGAAAACACTGGAAATTACGGTAAATATTGAGGAGACACTGGAGTAGACCGAGTCCCGAATCCTTGATGACGTCACAGGCGAGGTGCCGGCGCCCCGCTGCCATACGTACGTAACGTATTTCATTTTGAAATTGACCCATAGAAAAAATGAAGCTAGGCTCGAATGCATTATATATTCTGACTTGACAATTACTTTAATTAATATTCACAATATCAAAACACCTCCAGTCTCAGTAGTTATAAAGAAATATTATGTGAAATATGGAAAAAGTGTTGGAAATTTTGACACCATTAAAAACACTGAAAAGTCCACCTATTCCACTTTACACTGGTAATAAAACATTTTAAAAAATCTGAACTATTTTTTAAAATAATGCACACTTAGTTACAAGCTACAATAAAAAAATAAAGAAGCTAAAAAATGACAAAATCACCACATTCAACGGGACAATAAGCCTATTCAAATTCCACATACTGAACTCAACAGGAACGCAACATACCTTAAAAATCATAAACGATTTTTTGAAGCAATAAAATCTTCATTAAAGCCTCAAATAAAAAAGCCAAAAACCAGGCTGGGTAAATTTCACCGTACAAACTGCCCCTTATTTACATAAAAAACAACACCAAATTCAGCACATTTACTTAACTGAAGCAAGAAAAACACTCCAAAAGCAACGAAATATTTTTAGAAACCATAAAATCTTACTATACAAGCCAAATAAATTAATTCTGAAAAATTAAAAAAAATATTGGAACCAACAAGCCGGAACAGGTGCCAGTCCATCATGGCGGCCCTCGGGGGCGACCTCAGTGGGGGAGCCGGCGGCCATGTTGCCTTATTTATTCCTATATAACACCAAAACCAGGCAATGACGGATATATCTGACCAGCGGATATGAAGGCTAGACATGTGGATCCATCTTGTGATATGTTAGGCTTACAATAAGTGAGAGACGAGGCAAATAATGGCTAATAACACAGCTGACAGCTTGTTTACATATTGGCAAACATTAAATATTTGAATAAATTTCCAACTCTTTCCAGACTCAGACGTAAACAAAACCTAAATATAAATAATTAACCCCTAAAAAAAACAAAATAACGAATAATGAATCCTAAATAAACGAATACAAGACACTACAGGGAGGATTAGGGTGTTGTGAAGGCAGTAAGGCTGACTGAGGAGAGACTGGCCCCGCTGGACTCACCTTACGTACTCGTGCCTCTCTGGTGAAGCTTGATGGTGCTTGGTGCAGGAAGAAGGTGTCGGGAAGACGGAAACACTGGTTAATAGAGCGTGTAGGGCAAGATTGACCAGTGCTGACCAAAACACTGCAGCCAGCCAGCCGCTCGCCGTGGTAACTCCCCAGCGCCACCTGTCACTGATCCAACACCCACCCACCCACACGCACACACACACACAAAAGTTGACATGCTATCAAATAATATGTCAAATAATATAAATATCCTCACTTCCTGACTCTCCTTTCCCCACTCCACCCCCTGATAAGTGATTATGAACGCAATCTTCACTCAGTGCGGCACCGTGTCACCGCAGCAAACACGAACCAGGGCAGAATAGGCTCAACTGAAATGCTCCTACTCTCTCTCTCTCTCTCTCTCTCTCTCTCCTCACGACTGTTTTTCAAAGCTATAAAGATGATTATCAGGGTTTTCAATGGTGTTTCTCCTGTTATTAATGTAGAAATGTTGTTAATCTGTCACTAAAACCGTAAAAATACCCTTGAAGACCTGTGCAACTACTGACAGAGAGAGAGAGAGAGAGAGAGAGAGAGAGAGAACTAGCAATAACACTCACACACATACACACACCAGTGCATTTATAAACCTTCAAATTTCCCGCACTTTTTCAATGCCTAGGAAGGAGGGAGCGCGAGAGGTAAGACGAGATATCCTACAAAGCCTAACATTTTCCCAAATATTACAGGACGAGGGGCAGATTTTCCTTTATGTTTTACTGACGTTCTACAAAAAAAAAAATAAATAAATAAATAACTAAATTACCATCGAACAAAGCTTTAAACAAGGGACAAAACATAAATAAACAATAGAAAAAATATTAAAACAAGAAAAACAACCACCAAAGAAATAAACTAACAGGAATGTCACATACAGATGTGTGTGTGTGTGTGTGTGTGTGTAGGGAAGGACAGTAGAGGCATCGAAGCGTCTCATCTCATCCTACCTCATCCCTGTCCCCTCACACACCTGTTCCCTGATGTCGTGGTTGCCTCATTCCCCTCGATCTCCTTCACCCACCACTGCTCAAGGGTAAGCCAGCCATCGCAAGGTCAGTGACATCCTCACGTCCTCACGTGCCACCACTACCACCACCACCACTACCACCACGCTTCTCCTCCAACAATGTTACACCAAAAACATCAACGTGGTCGCGAATTTTTAAATACGTTTGTTGGATTGACGTAAAATATCAGGTGATGATTTTAGGCTTATACTGGCTTATGATAGATAAAGTAACACATATATAGAAGATACAGAGTAGGATGCTACCAGTTAATCCTCCAATTTTCGATTATTCTTTTCAACCTTGCATTTTGGCCAGTGTCCCTCTTACATAACGGAATAAATAAATAAATAAACTAACCTACGAGTATAGCATCAAGGATCAAAGGAATTTCGCAGATGCATGAGGAACTAATACAGAGTTTTCATACACACTATATACCTATCAATAAGACGCACATACGTAACAGCGAGTATCAATATTGACAAAAAAGGAACAGGGGCAATGGTGACTCACAAGCAACACACAAGTAATAAGCAAAGACAAAGGCGCAGATGGTGGTGCTTCAGGTGAAGGGCAAATCTGACCGCTCCTGACGTGTTATCTGGTCACAGTTTGGCTCAAAGACACAACCCTGGTCACAGATGTTTTATACAGTAAGTAAACAGCGGTCATAAAGTAATATATTGAACTCAAGACTGCACATGAGCGGTAATGAGCCTAACTTCCTCTAATTGGTGGACAGAGTTTAGCGCCTTTGTGTGTTTTACAACACACAAATGGCCTCACACTAATGATTTAACACTTTTTTCTTATTTATCTATCCACTTTACATCTTTATATCTATTACTTTATTATCTTTATATCTACACTGAGACGTCTTGATGTGTTTTACTATACGAAGGACTCTCCTGAACTAGACGAGGTCATACTTTGATGTATAATTTGGAAATCAGCTATTTTTTTCTATTAAGACACACGCAATTAAACGCTGATTTCCGGACGTGTCACTTGCGATCATACCACGTACTCTCGTGGCCTTGCAATGCGCGGCTGCCTAACGGGATGCACGTTCTCTACTTATGATACAAGTTATTTCCGAAACGTGTCATTTTTTTTTTTTTTTTCCCGACGTCCACTCAGAGGTCAAGCATACGCAGCTCACTGGCCCTTCCTTCCGCCTCCATCTTTCACTTTGTCCTCCAAAACCGTGGGGAGGGTACAGTGTCGCCCCACACACTCGCCACTCACTTTTCCTGCCTTTCTTACACTCTCGGGCGCCAGCAAGGCCTAGTACCTTTATATATATATATATATATATATATATATATATATATATATATATATATATATATATATATATATATATATATATATGACGACACACAGTGGTGTCAAGAATCATGAGTGTGAAGAGTGTGGCAAAAGATTTCTTACCATTAGTGCTCTTAACAGACCCACCTTCCGACACACTGGTTCGAGGGAATTCAAGTGTGATGTTATGGGAAGTGTTGCAAGACAAAGTCTGCCATTGCCAAGCACTTGAGGATCTACTTTTGAGGTGACTGTACCCTTGCCCGTGGTGATGGTGGTAGTTGTGTGGTAGTAGTAATAGTAGTGACCCAGCACTTTTGTTGATAGTACAGGTGTGACTCAATAAATGTGTCTGTATTGTGAACCTTTGTAAATAATTATCTTTAGTGTGTCTGCGTATGCACCAAGTAGTCATGTCATGCCTGAGCTCTGTATATGTATTGTAACAACCCCCTTCCACTCTCATCCGCAAGACTGCGCTGTATGTCACCTCTGTCTGAGGGTCCTGGAGGATTAAGAAGTAAATAAAAATGTGGTATATCGTTTATTTACCTTGTTTTCCTTATATTTACTGAGTGTGGGAGTCCCTACACCACTAAATGACAAAGAAAACTATGAAAACACAGCACCGTTTCACTTACGAGTCTAACCCTCCATATATATATATATATATATATATATATATATATATATATATATATATATATATATATATATATATATATATATATATATATATATATATATATATATATATATATATATATATATATATATATATATATATATATATATATATATTATTATTATTATTATTATTATTATTATTATTATTATTATTATTATTATTATTCTTACAAGCTTCAAATGTCAGCATTGTTATAAAATATGAGTGAGGAGTGTGGGAAGAGATTTACCCACAAGTCTTCCCTTACAAGACACATCCTGACACACAGTAGTGATAGAGAATATGAGAGTGAAGGGTGGTAAAATATTTGCTACCAAATGTAATCTCATTCAACACTTTCATACACACTTGGGTGAGGGAGTTCAAGCGTGATGTGTGTGGTCAGTGTTTCAAGACCAAGCATGACATTGCCAGGTACTGAGGATCCACTTTTGAGGTGGCTGAACCCTTGCTTGTGGTGGTGATGGTAGTAGTAGTAGTAGTAGTGACCCCAGCACTTGTTTTGTTGGCAGGGCAGGTGTGACTGGGTGATTGTGTCTGTAGTGAATGGTGAGGCAGTCAGAATGTTGTGTCTAGTTCCTATCATTGTCTTTATTTACACTGGTGTAACTTATCATAACATTCCTAACATTTGTAATTAGTGTATTTACTTTTATGGTTTATTTATTTGTTTTTTATCTTGTTTTTGTTGTTAAATTTATTAATATTTTGTAACTTTATTCATTTTTAGTCTTATTTTTTAGTTTGTTGTTGTTTTAGCTTGTTTGTTATCAAAATGTTGTATTATTGTGTTTCCAGATGAAATGTGTGCTGCATGACGGAGGAAGAGAACTAGTACAATAAAAAAATGTTTTACTCAAATATATCAGTCAACAGGCAGTGAGGCGTGGGGAGACCAGCAGAGAGAGAGAGAGAGAGAGAGAGAGAGAGAGAGAGAGAGAGAGAGAGAGAGAAAATCGTAAATTAGGAACTTTTTGTCCAGTCTAGGGATTTTTCAGCTCGAGTCTAGGGAATTACTGATCTGCCTTTGAGGGAGCCCTACGTTAACTTGTGAGTACATTTTATTTGATTGATTTTCGTTGATAACTCGTTCGTGCCATAAATAAAACGTTGTTGATGTGCATGATATTTCTTATGATTTGGTGTGCGTATTGTGGAAAGTTAATGACACTTAAAAATCAGTAGTAGATATGCACGTATAATAACAGAAATCTGGGCTACCTTTAATAGTCTGCTGGTGACTCCCGGGGCACTCACGATTTGCAGCAGGTACATGCGAAAAAAAAAGTAAATAAATAAAATAAAATAGATAAAATAAAAAAAACAAATAAGTAAATAAATAAATAAGTATTAATAATGAAATGTGAAGCGGCTGTGGGTTCTAGCTTGAAACTGCCAGCGGGACTGACAGTTCGAGGTGGACTAAACACCTAGGGCAGTCGCTTATTACGGGGAGGGGGGGTAGAAGCACGTGAGGCAGGGACAAGTTTGAGCAGCGGATTTTCTGGTGGGTGGGGGCGGGTCAGCTGATAAGATATCCCTTCTTCATTCAATTACGTTAATGTCACTAGACAGATTTTCCTTAAAATTCCTTAAAACACATATATATATTTATTATTCCTTCTTAGACAAAGAGAGAGAGAGAAAAAAAAAAAACCTTCAAATCATGAAAATTTCTGAAGTATGAAAATACTTGCTAGGCTTCCGCATAGGTCTCTAGCATTCAGGCCATAAAGTCAATATATGGTAGAAACACTAGTAATATTGATTTGAAATATGGCTCTTTTTGTTATGACTGCGGATAACTTTATGATCGTACGTCTGGCAATGATTGCATTATTGTTTTAACAATATTTTCATCTAAATTAGTAGAAACGAAGATTTTGATACACCTGAAGAATGATTACTTATATTAAGAAGCTTATCACCAACTGTTTCATAAAATATAGTGAAAAACAACAAAATTATGGAAAATTTTGGCGTGTTTACCATACAACATTTTTCCACAAGCGTTCTTCTGTCCGATTTCACTCTCCTAATTCGCCCCTTTCAGTAAATACACCCTTATATATCAAATAAATAATTTTAATAGTTACATTTACACAAAGTATATATTACTGGCTGAGCTAAAATATAGTGTTGGGTGTAGTTTGGCTAGCATCCTGGAAATGGTGAGTGAGTATGCAGGGAGGCGGAGGTGTCGGGACGCTCCAGGTATCAGTGGCACCATCGCCTCCGTGGAAGTATAGTTTGTGTCTCTCGCGCGTGGAGATGCGGTAAAAAAATTTTGACAAAAACCGAGTGACATGGGTGAGTTTTCCGTGGTTATGAGTGTAGCTTAAAGTGATATAAGGTGTAGTGCCCGGTGAAGCTCAGAAGCCTTGGAAGTGTGACGGCCTCACAGTCCCGGGCGGATCTGTCTCTCCCTGCGGTGGAAGGAAAAATGTCGAGCCTTCTTATCTTCAGCATTCTAGGCTCCCTATACATTGATGCTAAAGTTGTATTTCTTAACGTGCTTCGGTCGAACTATCAATCACCTCAGCTATGTTATTATGTCCCTTTCCGACTGTTACAAGCATTGTGACAGTCAGCCTCCTATACCATGACTGATCCTAACCCACCTTGCTGCCCTAACCTCTTCTGCCCTTTCTGTGCTTGGTATTCATTAAGGAAGGATTATTGATATCTTCATATCAGTAATTCATATTATTGACATCTTCATATCAAAATCTAGCCAATTCTAACCCTAGTGAGGGTTAATGCAAGTCCAACTCAGCTCATTGTCAATTTAGAACATTTGAGATCACCAGCTTAGTTCTTCTGAATTTAGTAATTTAATAATACCATGTACAATTTAGGAGTAATTGGTAATTACTAATAATGTACACAATGATGTAGGTAAAATAATAATAATAATGTAGGTGAAATACCTAGGTAAAAGGAAATGGTTTGCATTAAGTAAGTTTGCCTGAATAGCTGCTCTGAGGCTAAATCCACAGACTCCTGCAAAGGATAAGTCCATTTCACTGATGTGTGTCACATCTAGAGGTCAGGTTAAGTCAGGTGATTTTGCCAACTTTGAGGAGTAGCTATTAGAGTTGTTTAGTCAGAAGTCAGGGTCTTTCTAACTGGTATCACAGCCTCACTCAAGCTTTTTGATATGTATTTAAGTATGTTTGTCTGTTCAGGTAACCATAGCAACCCAAGATGAAGCAGGAGCACACTTTTCTGTAGTGCAATCTATTAAATGTCTTGGGCATAGAGGGGCTGCCCAGAAGTACCTATCCCACAGTTGTTACAGAAATAGTATTTTATTTTTTTTACTTATTTGCTTTCTTTATTTATCATTCTTATTTTATTAATATGTTTATTCATTTATTTGTTTTGTAACTCATTATTCCACCATCTCATGATTCTGGGACCTGCAGTTCATCAAGTTCAGCTACCGGCCAAGTTGGTACAAGCCTTACATAGAAAGTCCTATCCTACCTTACCAGACTCTAAGAAATCTCACATATTCTTGACAGTAACCCATTTTTGGCAGTGCTTCACTCCCCACCACACTTCCAAACATTACCCAGCACCCTGTTTTTGTCCCCAACATACCTATCCTCACCCATTACTCAAGGACACCCATGAGTCAGCTTATTGTAGATAATCAATTCTTAAGATTTGCACAATCTAACCCTGCCCATATTATTTATATGATGGAAGTTAAATGTTGAGAACTTTTCTCAGGTTTTTAGTATTGCATTCTGCTCTTCAACAACCATATGACAACCACATGGCAGTATAAAGACCAGTACTGTAGACAGTACATAATCTCTTTTAGTTGTGTAAGGAAATTGTGCAGATCTTAAAGTGATTTTTGATCGATGGTTGCTTATGTAGATAACCATTAGGACATCATTTGATAGATTTATGAAGTTAGGCAAGTTTGTCATGTAACTTGTAATACACCTGTCTTGTCTCTTGGACTTTTTTTCTTTTTTTTTGGGTATATTAGATGAAAAATTACTCACATCATGCTTTTGATAAGAGAACTGTAAAGCATTGTTTACTAAAGGAAAGACAGAACTCATAGTTGATTATCTATATTTCCTTTTAAAGTCTAAATTAATTATGAATCAAGATTGATTGACAATCAAAAGATAGCTTTTGATTGTCAGAGTATTTAGTTAGCATGAAGGATCTCAGTATTTTCCTTTAATGTTATAAAGTTGTAACTATAAAGTGTGATTAGGTACATATATGTGCAATATCTAAGTTCAAAATAATTCTAGTACAATGTAGTAACATAAGAAACAAGGAAACTGCAAAAGGCCAGTTGGCCTACACTGGGCAGCTCCTGTACTGATTATGAACATCCCTACTCCCCCCGCCAACCTTCCTATTGCCACTTGTCTTCGCCTTCCACAAAGGACATGATTGTGTCAAATATCAAATCATGCTGGAAAGTTGCTTGCTTGACACACACTGCCAGTGGTGCCTTTGATGACACCACTGGTTAGGCAAATATGTACCAGAGGTACATATTTGTGTTACGCTTGCTGTTTCCATTGATCATCTGTTAATAATTGCCTCTTTTTCACCAATCTTTATTCCTAGAATGACACAAAGTGTGATGTCTCAACTGAGATACCTATCCCTCAAAGGAACAATAAATGTAGATATTCAGGTAAATACAGGTCTCATTAATTATTGCTCTTTTGAGGCAGAAAATCATTGCACACAAATCTGATCTTATGGTAACAACCATACAACAAAAAATGGGGAAAAAAATTAGGGCCTTTATACTACATGAATACTCTATCGATCAATGATCAGTCAAAATTCCTGCTGTAAGCTGCAGGATGATAGAACACAGCTGCCTAAATATTGAGCAAATCGCTTTAGAATTTTGTCTCCTGAAAAATTATATATAGTATATGTATGTAGTATGCACTACAGAGCAAAATATTAAAGTCTGCTTCACCATCTCTTCCCCTTCCACCTCCACCACCTGGTCCTGCTGTGGTGTGGCTGCTGTTCACTGAAACAGAGGTGGAGGTGGTGTTTCCATATGAACCACAGCATGAAGATGAGCTCCGCCTCTGTGTGGGGGACACCATCACAAATGTCACCCAGCAGGAGACAGGATGGTACCGTGGTACCCTCGGCTTCAATACTGGTGTCTTCCCAGACAACTTTGTCAAAGTAAGTGTAGTGTGTGTGTGTGTGTGTGTGTGTGTGTGTGTGTGTGTGTACACCACTGTCATTTTGTTCACTTGAATCCATTTTGCCAATGCGTCTTGGAATTTGTTTACCATTCTGAAATTCTTTCTTATCACTTCATGAAGCTTTATTTATGTTATTGTGATATGGTATTGGGGATTTTTTAGTTATTGTAATTTTTTTCCTTGTGCGTAATGTACTATGCTAATTTTTATGCAACGTTGGTTGAAGTCACACACACACACACACACACACACACACACACACACACACACACACACACACACACACACACACACACACACACACACACACACAGTCAACCGGAAATCTTCTCTAAGTTCTACTTTGTTATAAATACCCATAATTTTGTAAGATTCTGATCTTGTAAATGATAAAATCAGTCCGCATGTAATGGAAGCCTTGGTAATTATAGACATACACCATGACTGATGTGTGATATGCCTCAAGGTGACGTCAGGGTAATGTTTGATATGCCCTCAGGTGAGGTATGAGCCCCTGCACACAAGTGATAAGGATGAAAGTGACTCAGAAGGGACCACAGAATTATCCCTCATCTCACTTGATAAGAATTAGGCTACTCAGAACACACAGGACTGTATTTTTAAACACTTCTGCACCACACCTCCACTACATTCAAAAGACTCTAGTTGAAGTTATACATGTTCTGAAATATGTTTTTTTTTTTTATAGTTCTAGTGACACATTAACAGAAAAAAACACTTGAGAATCTGGCTTATTATCTCTGTAGCTTTTGAAAATAGCTCTGGTGAGAGAGCAGTGTGTTTCAGAACATGGACCCTGTAGTTACTTTACTTTTACTATAACATTAACAACAGCAACTGCTTCTGTGATTCTTATAAGAATGTTCAGAGACGGCAAGGGAGTTATTTACTGGGCTTGGAGAGAGAGAGAGAGAGAGAGAGAGAGAGAGAGAGAGAGAGAGAGAGAGAGAGAGAGAGAGAGAGAGAGAGAGAGGAAATGATGGTGACTGAGAAGGAAGCAGGGAGGGAGGGAGCAGAGAGGTTGGGCTTAAAAGGGAGGATGTGGAGAGGGGGGAGGAAGGAGTAATAGGTGGTAAAGGAGGGAGAAAGGTAGTGGAGGAAATAGCAAAGAAGGGAAGATGGAGTGGAGGATGGGAAGAAAAAGGGAGAGGAAGGGAGGGACGAAGGAAGGAGCTGAGATGTAGTAAGAAATGGAGAGAGAGAGAGAGAGAGAGAGAGAGAGAGAATGATTAGTGAAGCTATTTCGCATGGTTGTCCCCTCTCTCTCTCTCTCTCTCTCTCTCTCTCTCTCTCTCTCTCTCTCTCTCTCTCTGATCAGAATGCCCTTGTATATAAGTGGCGGCGAGGGAGGGAAATAGGGAGTACAAGGAAGAGAATAAGGAAGAACAATGCAGATAATGAATACGAGCGGAGGGCATCAAGAGGAAGTAAGTGTTGGGAATCATGAGGTTGCAGAAGGGAGAGGAGGAATGAGGAAGAGCGGAGATAAAATACAAGAGGTTTGGAGACGATTTAGACGTGGAGATAAATGGGATAGGAAGTTTTGCAGGCGCAGAATAGAGATGAATAGACAAGGATATGATGAGGATGTGGAAGGGAGAGGAAGAATAGAGGTAGAAGTTCAGAGGTTTAGGACGAAATAAAAATGGAAGTTTTGGTGGCGTAGAATAGAGTTTGATAGACATATACGATAATGTAGAAGGGAGGAGTAAGAAAAGAAGGTTAATTTAAGATCTTTGGAGCGAGTTAGAAAATAGAGATGGAGAAGTGACATAAGACGTTTTGTATGACTGATGTAGAATACAGGATTACACAAAAATAATGTACCTTAGCAGAGAAGGAAAAGTTTTACGTTGAGATTGACGGATACTGATGATGGTGAGTAAAGAAATGATAAAGAGTGTTTCCCTTAAGATTATAAACATACGTAACCTTGAAGATAAGCAATAAAAACATCCTCAAGAACAATAACAACATTCACTTTAAATGTCAAAGAGCGGAGAGTAAACGCGGGGACGATAACACTACGACAGCAAGGATAAGGTCGCGTGCTGACTGAGTGAACATCAGAAAAGAAGTTAAGCTGCAAGAAGCGATCAGGCCTACACGTGGCGATCCTTGTGTGCTGCGGGTGAGTCAAAGGAATTTATAAAACCTGTATAGAAGAATCCTTGGTTGAGTACCACATACCACTGCGCGCTGACTTGTACTGGTGGCAGATCGTCGGGTAAGCCCCTCGTTCCACTCACGGGACCGATTCTGAAACATCTAGCCGTACCTCCACTACTTTCAAAAGCCTCTAGTTATAGTTACACGGGTTTTCAAGAGTGTTTTTACGGTTCCAGGGACAGATTAACAATCCTTATTAATAGGATAAATAGTTTAGAGAAGCCGGGTTATCATATCTGTGGCCTTTGAAAATGGTGGTGAGAGCGGAGCGTTTCTTAATGCAAGCCACGGTCTGCAAAGAACACTATGTCCACGAGTGTAAGGCCCCTGTTCTGAAACGCTTTGCCCTCTCGTCATGACTATTTTCAAAGACCACAGAGATGATTTGTTGGGTTCTCAAGTGTTTACTCTAGTTAATAATGTAGAAGTCTTGTTAATCTGACTATTGAACTGTGTGTGTGTGTGTGTGTGTGTGTGTGTGTGTGTGTGTGTGTGTGGCGCGATTTCTGGCTTTGTCCTTCCCATTTTCTTTAACCTTCCTTGAATCTTTCTTTCTTTCTCTTCCCCGGAAATGTTTGGCTGATTCACCCACACGTCACTTCATGCAGCCAGGCGCGGCATTACTTCGACGCTCGCAGCCTTACATTTTCATTTATTTTATTCCTATCCTTCCCTCCTACACGCTCTTTGCACCTTCGCTCGACTCGTGTGCGTGGGAGAGGAGGGGATAGACAGGTACGGAAATAGAGCAGACAACTGTGTGGGAGAAACATTAATTAGTGTAGGTGGAAAGGTGTGTGTGTTGGGGGGGGGGAGATGACACAAATTAGGATAGGTAGAGAGTTGTGTCACAGGTAGACAATGATAAAAATAGAACTGACAGGTGGATGATTAGTGGTAGAAAGGTATGAGAATAGAACGATGAACAATATATAAATGCAGGTGTCAAGTAGTTTTAGGTGGAGAGATATGTAAATAGAACCTAACAAGCTGGTAGGTGGGTAGATTGTAAAATGAATGGTATAATGGTATTGGAATAGATAGACGTGGAAATTACAACAGATAAAGAGAATAGACAGGTGTGAAGATATAGAGGTGAATTAAAGCCTGCAGGAAGGTAGTATGTGGACAAATAGTTACGCAAACAGACAAATTATGCTATAGTAGACGAGATAAACTTTAAACCTTTTCACTGCGACAAGAAACAATTAGCAGCACCAGAAGCAATGCGTGGTCTTTATAAGCATTTGCAAGAAAGTTAGTGATGAAAAGGAACTAATTTTGCAATTTCTTTCCAGTTCAAAGATTGGATGCGGCTGTAGAACAAGGAAATATGTCTCAGAGTGATTGACAATTTGGTAAAGGTGTACCAAGTGGCAGTCAAAGAGTTTATATCACGTGCACATTAGAGGCTGTAAATTGATCCAAGAGACGATTAGAGTATAAGGGTAATCGAACTGGGAGACGAGGCAGCATGGCACGTCTCCAGTAGTACAAGTTACGCTCTCATTACTTGCAGTACCATACAACTTGTTGCCGCGGCGACTGTTTGTACTCATTCGGTCTCTGTCTATCTATCTAGACGCTTCTCTGATTTTGTATAATCCTTTTGGCCCTTTCCTCTGTGGACTGGCGTCTGAATGGGCCCTTTTTTTTTCTAAGATATTGTAGACCGTGGCCAGTGTCGTTTCTTAAAAAAATATATATACCTATGCATTTATCTATCTATCTATCTATTTAGCCATCCTTCCATCTGTCTCCATCTACCTCCTTACTGTAACACCACTTCGTCAGTGTCAGCAACAACAGGTTCTACAACCTGAGTATGGGTGAGAAGAAAGAGGTGAGAACTAGGGAGTAACAGGTGGATGAGCCATGTGTGGTGAGGCATACCTGATAACCCAGCCACGCGTCGCACCATTACGGGCGTGGATTACAGGGCTGCCTTCTGATCCCCAAGCTTACCCTCACTTGCCCTTGCGTCCGGGGGGAAGATTACATGCATTCCTCACACGTTGGGAAAATAAGTAAATAGAATGCACTGAGAAGGAACGATTTCTAGTAAGTACGATATAACGAGGGTATTTGTTAAACTATACCCTGCTAATTAAACCCGTATTGGAGGAGGAGGTGGGAGAAAAACATAAACCTGTATTCTGAAACGCTTTGGTCTCTCACCACGACTACTGTCAAAGACCACATATATGATTAGTCGGGTTTTCAAGAGTGTTTGTCCTGTTGATAATGTAGAAATCTTGTGAAATCTGTCATTTGAACCTTAAAAACACCCTTAACTTCTTTTGAATGTAGTGGAGGTGCGGCGCAGAAACGTTTCAGATGATGGTCCTTTGTTACATGTGAGAAGGGAGGGTAGAGTTAAAGAATGATGAATGGAAGTGTTCAGGTGTAACGATGGATAGGGTATCGTAATATGCATCCATGAAAATAGATGACTGCCGCAGCACCCGAGGAATGGTTGACTGGGTAATAGATGGTGTGCTCGAGGGACGGTTGAATAGTTTATCGCTAGTTTACTTCCTTCTCTCGGCTTTATGTTTTAAGGATCCACAAGGAGACAGAGAGAGAGAGAGAGAGAGAGAGAGAGAGAGAGAGGACGCATTTTGAAATCGTAAACCCAGAAAAAAAAAATTGAATAGTTTTTATTTGCCTACGCACATGTTACTGCCTCTTCTAATTGGCTTTACTCTTTTACGCCGACTTAGATGTTTTTTTTTCTGGCTTGTAAGAAAAAAAATAAATAAATATGTAAAAAAAAGCTGCACTGTCGGAAAAGAAAGGCTTCAGTATTTACTTTTGGCAAGCTGCTTTCCTTTTTGACCTGAACTTTCAGGGACGTTAAAGAGAGAGAGAGAGAGAGAGAGAGAGAGAGAGAGAGAGAGAGAGAGAGAGAGAGAGAGAGAGAGAGAGAGAGAGAGAGAGAAGCCGCGTGCTTGACCCCAAGAGGTACGTACTACATATTTGCGGCAAGCTTGTGAACGCTGGCGAGACAGTGCTGGGGTGGAAGGAGGCGGCGGCGAAGGTGTGGTGGTAGTGGTGGTGGTTACTGGCTGCACTTGTTGTGATGCCTTCAATTTGTGTTAGCAAAACAGAAGCAAGCGTTCGTGCTCTCTCTCTCTCTCTCTCTCTCTCTCTCTCTCTCTCTCTCTCTCTCTCTCTCTCTCTCTCTCTCTCTCTCTCTCTCTCTCTCTCTCTCCGTCCCCGCCACATAATCCTTCATGACGTCAAAAGCTGTGACACACAGGGTGACGATAAGAAAGCTTATAACAACTGATAATATTACTATAAAAATGCATTGTGTGTGTGTGTGTGTGTGTGTGTGTGTGTGTGTGTGTGTGTGTGGATAGCATGAGGGTTTCCCACATGCAGTGAATAGATAGCTGGTGTGTCGTCCACCTTATTAGGGCTTGAAAACACCTTCAGGGCTTCCTCCTCCTCCTCCTCCTCCTCCTCCTCCTCCTCCTCCTCCCCGACCTATTTGAGCCATCGTGCATCTGTCTTCTTAGGGCAGTCAGTAGCAGAACTATGACATTTAACCCCACCCCGCTCTCTCTCTCTCTCTCTCTCTCTCTCTCTCTCTCTCTCTCTCTCTCTCTCTCTCTCTCTCTCTCTCTCTCTCTCTCTCTCGTAGCCCGACGACAGGAAAAGGATTCCGGACGTCATTGAGAGAGAGAGAGAGAGAGAGAGAGAGAGATAGTCTGGTTGCTTATCATTCACCTAACGGTAACGGAAGTTGGGTATTTCAACATGATAATGCACATAATTTTTAGTCTCTCTCTCTCTCTCTCTCTCCTCTCTCTCTCTCTCCTCTCTCTCTCTCTCTCTCTCTCTCTCCTCTCTCTCTCTCTCTCTCTCTCTCTCTCTCTCTCTCTCTCTCTGATTGTGTGAGTGTGTGTGTGTTTTTGCCGCACCTTTCGCACGCATCATCCAGTAATTATTGTTTCCGGCGCGCTACACTTTTTTGTTGTCTTCGTAACTTACGCACTCTTACTTTTTGCGGTGATAAGCTGCTGTTGTGGTGGTGGTGGTGGTGGTGGTGGTCGTGGTCGTAATGGTGGTAGTGATGATAGTAGTAGTAGTAGTAGTAGTAGTAGTAGTAGTAGTAGTTGTTGTTTTTGTTTTTGTTGTTGTTGTTGTTGTTGTTTCGTAGTGTTGACCCCCATAAATTATTTCCTACAAAGTTATTTATTTATTTATTTATTTATCAATTTTTTGGTCCCATTTAGATTTAGATTCAGCATTCTCGAGCCCTGCGTCTCTCTCTCTCTCTCTCTCTCTCTCTCTCTCTCTCTCTCTCTCTCTCTCTCTCTCTCTCTCTCTCTCTCTCTCTCTCTCTCTCTCTCTCTCTCTCTCTCTCTCATATCCTTTCACCCCTAACCCTCTCAAACTCCCCCATCCACCCCTCCCTTCATCAGTAATACCCCAGCTTCCCCCCCCCATCCTCTCTTCCTCCCCATAACCTATGACACTCCCGCTCGCTCATGACACCTCTCTCCCCCTCCACCCCCCATCCTCACGCCATCATTCTACTTTCCCCAACACCAGCTTCCCACGCCACACACACACACACACACACACACACACACACACACACACACACACACACACACACACACACACACACACACTCACACAGGGAGTTTTAATTGAATAAACCAGATGACTGTATAGATAGTAGCTTGATGATTATGGGAGGTAGTATAAGAAGCAAGAAAGATAGGGAGAGACATGGGAGGTGATGAATGTGATAAAGGAAGGGAAGAGAGGAAAGAGGAGGTGGTGGTAGCGAAAGAAAGGAAGAAGGAAAGTAAATGGAAGAGTAAAGGGAAAAGGTGAAGCATTATGAAAAGAGGGAAACGGGAAAGGAAGAAAAAGACGGTGGGGGAAAAAATAATGTTTGGGAGGAAGGAAATAGGAAAGAAAAGAAAGGGAAAAGCATTGGGAGAAAAAATATGGAGAGAGAGAGAGAGAGGGGGGAGAAGTGGCGGTGGGGAGATGAATGGGGGGTTCTGAAAGAGATTTTTCGTTGGTGGGTGTGGTATATAAGAGAGAGAGAGAGAGAGAGAGAGAGAGAGAGAGAGAGAGAGAGAGAGAGAGAGAGAGAGAGAGAGAGAGAGAGAGAGGGTGGGGGGGAGAAATCATGGTACTGAGGAGGAGGAGGAGGAGGAGGAGGGTTGTGCTATAATATCGACCGTAATCACTGCCTCTGCTAGATGTGTGTGTGTGTGTGTGTGTGTGTGTGTGTGTGTGTGTGTGTGTGTGTGTGTGTGTGCGTAAAAGGTTCGACAGTTCTACATACACGCTCCCTTTATTTGATTTCTCTCTCTCTCTCTCTCTCTCTCTCTCTCTCTCTCTCTCTCTCTCTCTCTCTCTCTCTCTCTCTCTCTCTCTCTCTCTCTCTCTCTCTCTCTCTCTCTCTCTTTGATTTTTGTTTCTGAGGGGTAAGTTTCGATCGATTTCGTGGGTGGGAGGAGGGAGAGCAGGGAGAGGAGGGGGTGGGGCAGGTGGGCACTGTAGGGGAGAGAAGAGGGAGGGAGGAAGAGGGTTTGTTCTGAGGGGAGGGACAGGGACGGCTAAGAGGGAAAGGGAAGAGAGAGAGAGAGAGAGAGAGAGAGAGAGAGAGAGAGAGAGAGAGAGAGAGAGAGAGAGAGAGAGAGAGATTGATTATTGTAGGAATATCTATCAATCTTTCTGTGTCTGTCTATATATCTATCTATTGATCTCCCTGATTTTTTCCATAGTTTTGTATATATAGAAAATTGTACTCTTTGATTATAGTAGTATTAGTAATAGTAATAGCAGCAGTAATAGTAGTAGTAGTAGTAGTAGTAGTAGTAGTAGTAGTAGTAGTAGTAGTAGTAATGGATATTACGAGCTCTTATATCACTGAACAATTTTGATGATGAAAATTGACCATAGAGAGGATCCTCTCTCTCTCTCTCTCTCTCTCTCTCTCTCTCTCTCTCTCTCTCTCTCTCTCTCTCTCTCTCTCTCTCTCTCTCTCTCTCTCTCTCTCTCTCTCTCTCTCTCTCTCTCTCTCTCTCTCTCTCTCTCATTTTTCCTACTCCCCCATGAATGTGAGGAACACCAGTAGAAGCTGTGGGGGTGTGTGTGCGAGGGAGACGGTGTTTGAAGGGGATGCGGTAATGCTGCCTGGCACAAGCTCTTACGTGTGGGGGTGCTGGGGAGAGGGGAGGGTTTGGGGCATGACATCTGTTGTAATACCTGACCTGACCTCACCTTACTTTACTTGACCTTACCTAACCTTACCTTACTTGACCTTACCTAACCTTACCTTACCATAATTCTTTCTGTAGGTTACCTAACCTAACCCAACCTACCTCTTCTTTCCCTACCTTACCTTACCTTGCCTTATCATACCTTAACTTACCTGATCTTGTTTCCTTACCTTGTCTTACATTATTTTACGTTAGCCTTTCTTACATTACCTTTCCTTACTTTTCTCTATCTCTCTATCTCTCCATTACCTTACCCTACCTTACCTTAACTTACCTAACATAACCTTATCATACCATTTCATACCTTAACATACCTAATCTTACACTGCCTTTCTTTATCATCGTTTGTTACCTTACCTTACCTTATGTTACTTGCCTTGCCTTGCTTTGCCTTGCCTTGTCTTGCCTTGCTTCATCTAACCTAAACATTACCATACCATTTCATATCTTAGCTTACCCTTCCTTCCCTTGCCTTCCCTTTTCTTTCTGATGATTACATACTCACTAATATGTGTGTTTAGTATTCAGGTCATGTTCGTAATTTTATATGGTAGCAAACTTGCAGTAATAATGATGATGATGATGATGATGATGATGATGATGATGATGATGATGACGATGATGAAGGCAATGAACAGTGGTAGTGATAAATCCATAATCATAGTTACACTGATGGAGAAAATATAAATGATATTTCAAAGTAGACCTCTACAAACTTAAAATAGATAAGTAGATGGCTATAATAATAATAAAAATGATAATAATGGATAAATGTTGATAATAAAATAAAACGGAATGCTAATACAGTATAATCATTCATAAAATATACTTACAAAATATTAAACATTATTGTATATTGTTGAGGTCTCTCTCTCTCTCTCTCTCTCTCTCTCTCTCTCTCTCTCTCTCTCTCTCTCTCTCTCTCTCTCTCTCTCTCTCTCTCTCTCTCTCTCTCTCTCTCTCTCTCTCCATACTTTTACCTTGGGAGGGGATGTTATTGTTAGTAAGGAAATGGGCAGGTAATTAAAGATATGATAAGGCCATGGACAGGTAATTATTAGGTAGGTAAGCAACACTGCCACTCTCATGGTTAATTATCAGGTAGGGCAGGCGTGTGAAGGGCTGAGTAAAGGTGTACCTGTGTAATATGCAAAAGAACGTGTAGCTGATATGAATAGCAAGAATGAACTGGAAAACTGATGAATGAATAGCTGAATGATTAATAATGAATGAATAATTGGTGTACCTGTGTAATATGTGTGACTGATTAAGATGAAAAGAACTAACAAAGAATCTCAAGAATGAATACCTCAATAATTGTTTGTAGTTCAGGAATCAGTGGGTGAATGTGGTGAATAAGTAAATGAAGAAAACAAACAAAAGAGGAATTATTATAAGAACAGGTGAATAATTTGAATAATAGCAAGTCTGATTTGAGGAATTGATGTATACATGTTGATAACTGATTAATGAATAGGTTGATAAATATATTGGTTTTAAGTGAGTAGATATATAAAAAAAAATAAGGCAATAGAGTATGAATAAAGAAAACAGCTGGATAACATGATAAATAACAAGACAAAATTACCATGAAAGAGATGAATGATGAAACAGTTAAAGTATATAATAAAGAAAATAATAAATTAAATAAATATATCAGCAATTGACAAAAAAAAATATAGATAATGAATAATTTAGGAGAACAGGTGACAACATGAATGATAACAAATTGCAGTGCTGAGTAATTGATGAATGACTGAATGATGAATAAATTAATACATTTGAGATTGAAATTAATAAAGATAATAAATAAAATAAGGGATGTTTTCTTTCAGTCAGCAGTAATGTGTAAAGATGAGAATGAAAGTGTATAAATGAATGCGTGAAGTAAAAAAACTGATGGGTAACTTGATAATGAGCAAATAAAGGAATAGATTGGTGAGTTAGATGAATTGAATAGAAAATAAAACAAGACCAATAACAATGAAAGAAGAGTACTTGTAAGGTAATGGATAACTAAGTCCTTAATGAATGTAAGAAATAAATTAGCAGATGGAATTAATAAAAAAAAAAAAACAGTCAGTTACAGATAAAAGCTGGGGAAAAAAAAAACTGACAAAAGAAAATTAGTCCAGAAAGGATGTGAGGAAATTTTGAAAACATGTAGATAAAAGGAGGAGAGAAGAGATATGTACCATGTATCAATATTTGTGTGTTTGTATGTTTATATGTTTTGCTCCATCCTGTAATCTTTCAGTACTTTAGTATCATTTCATTATCTTCTGGACACCATTACATGATTTAAAGTTTAGGATGACCTTTTCTTCATAAACCTTTCATTGTGACACTCAGCACTTCACAACATTAGAGGAACAATAGAAGACCTTTACAACCACATACAGGAAAGAGAAGGGAGATAAAAATAACTTTCCAGTGTCTCCTATATAATGTTTAGAGATGGCTGTAAAACAAAAAAGAAACATGTTGAGTGGTTTGTGATTAAGTCAGTGTGTCAAATAGCAGGTAAAGGGATAACCAAGGTGTTAACCTCTTTATAGTCAAGGTGTCAAGAATCACCCAAAGTCAGCTGTTAAAATTCAGCTCTTATTTCCTTCTCTCTGACTGACAATAGATTCCGTGGGTTGTGGAAGTTAGCCGCAGCAGTGAATGAGTTAACCTTTCTACTGCCATGATTTCACCTCAAGCTTGATAAAACAGTGCAAGTTGAGAACACAGTATTGAAAGACACCACTGCCAGCAAAAAATAGTAATTGAGTTGGAAGATGGGTGCACTAGTGAATGAGTTAACCTTTTCACTGCCATGATTTCACCACAACCTTGGTAAAATAGTTGTGTAGTGCAGGGTAAAAGCATAGTATTGAGAGTCACCAAAAGTAGTGATTGATTTAGAAGTCAAGTGCAGTAGCTAATGAATGAGTTACTGACACAACTTCACTGCAAGCTCGATCAAAATGTAGTGCAAGTGAAGAGCACAGTATTGAAAGTCACAACTGTCACCTAAAGAAGTGATGGAGTTGCTCAAAGTTTTCAGTGTGTGCAGTGGTATTACCTGCTGCTCAGTAAAGTCAGTCAGGGATATTCTGAGAATGGGTGTGGTGTTGTCTTCAGCAGTCATTGGATTAACCCTATGAATGCTCTTTCTATTTATTTATTTATTCATTTATTTATTTATTCATTTATTTATTTATTTATTTTTACAGTGAAATCTTTGAAGGATGCATTGGACAGCAAAATGAATAGTAAAGTAAACTGAATCCTTTTAGTACGGGCAGTTTTATTTATTTATTTATTCATTTTATTTTATTTCTATTACATATTTTTCTTTCATTTCCTTATGCAAAACTCGAATGGAGTCACACATTAAGCAGGTGCAGTGACGTAAGCAGGCAAAGTATGAAAGGTAAAGGTGTGTCTATAGATTCATACGTGATGGGAACTGGACGAGGGAGGTGAGGAGGGCAGGACACAGGACATATCAAAGCAGTAACTCAATTCTGCCATTATCCGGTAGATCATTACCACATAAAGGGGAGCAGTGCGCACAGACAAATTATTAAAGGGAAAGGAGGGGAGAGTACATAAAAGTCCTTACCTTGATTATTGATGGAAGAACGGTGGGTAGTTTGTGTGTGTATTTGTATCCTAAAAGATCATGGGACTCACTCTCTCTCTCTCTCTCTCTCTCTCTCTCTCTCTCTCTCTCTCTCTCTCTCTCTCTCTCTCTCTCTCTCTCTCTCTCTCTCTCTCTCTCTCTCTCTCTCTCTCTCTCTCTCTCTCTCTCTCTCACACACACACACACACACACACACACACACACACACACACACACACACACACACACACACACACACACACACACACACACACACACACACTTAAGGACCAACAAATTTGCTCTCTCTCTCTCTCTCTCTCTCTCTCTCTCTCTCTCTCTCTCTCTCTCTCTCTCTCTCTCTCTCTCTCTCTCTCTCTCTCTCTCTCTCTCTCTCTCTCTCTCTCTCTGTGTAGGTGTCTATCTATCCACCTACCATCTTATCTGTATCTGTCTATCTCTGTATCTGTCTAATATATTATATCTCTCAGTCTTTCTCCATCTACATACCCATTTATCAGTTTTTATCACTATTTTACGGGTCAATTTATCATCTACCTAGCCATTTACTTGCCTATATCTATGTCCGTCTGTCTGTTTGTCTCCTAGTCTATCCATCTTTAAGTGTGGAGTGCGTGGGTGTAAGTGGCCTGGTGAGGTGAGGCTTGGAGGAGGAAGGGTGTGCCGCGTGTGGGCGTGGAGGGCAGGGGGTGTTATTGAGTTTATTAGGCCTAAGTGGGTGTATAAGTGTGTAGGCAGGTGGTGGGGAGGTAGGTGGTTGTATTGCGCCTGTGGTCGTGGTGGTGGTGGTGGGTAAGTGGGTGGGTGATGAACTGAATGAACCAAGCTAATACAATACTACCAATAGTCACGGTCAGAAGAGAGTACTTGCTTCCCTGTGTTCTCATCATCTCGCCATAACCCTCAAGTGTCCTGCTGGCGAGGATCCATCAGCTGTGAGGTTCTGTAAGGAGATCGATAGCGGGCCACCGGAGTAAATATTGATTAGAAACGCAAAAAACAGAATGGAAGTGAGTTTAAGCTGCTGCTGCTGCTGCTGCTGCGGCTACTACTACTACTACTACTACTACTACTACTACTACTACTACTAATAATAATAATAATAATAATAATAATAATAATAATAGTAGTAGTAGTAGTAGTAGTAGTAGCAGTAGTAGTAGTAGTAGTAGTAGTAGTAGTAAAAATAATAATAATAATAATAATAATAATAATGATAATAATAATAATAATGTAATGGTAATTAAATTAAATATTGTTCCCTATTTAACATACGTATGTAATTCAAATGGTATGGTTAATAGCATATTTAAAGGGAACGGTTTGACAGGACGAAGAGAAATACAAAATTTGATGTAATTTGATAGTGCTTATGTAGAGAGAGAGAGAGAGAGAGAGAGAGAGAGAGAGAGAGAGAGATGGATGGCTCCGTACCCTCTAAAAAGATGAATTACAATAAAAAAATGAAAACTAAGTTGACGGAAATTGAAAAAAAAGGAGCATCTCTTGAAAAAAAAAAAAGAAAAGTAAACGTAAAGAAACAAATGAAAAACAAGGAGGAGGAAAAAAGGGACCATGCATACATTCCTACCTACACACACACACACACACACACACACACACACACACACACACACACACACACACACACACACACACACAGAGGCAGGAAGGGGCATGACAGACCACACACTCACACCCATCATTGTTCCCATGCCCCTCTTCCCTCTTCCTCACTCCCTCCCTTCCCTCTCCCTTCCCTCTCCGCCTCTCCACAGCCAGCCCAGGCATTGTGACCTGTTAAAAAGAGGGAGGGGGAGAGCGGAAGGGTTAGGGGATAGGGAGAAGAGAAAAATGTTTAACTCATTATATCGACATTTTTAAGCATGGTAATTGGTGTAGCTGGTTGAGAGAGAGAGAGAGAGAGAGAGAGAGAGAGAGAGAGAGAGAGAGAGAGAGAGAGATTGCTTTTTTTCTTTAATTGTATTTTTATTGATATTAAATTATATATATGCGTACATATTTTCCGGTTTATTTTTAAAGATCTTATAATACCAATGATCTTTAGACTATGATGCGCATTATTATTATTATTATTATTATTATTATTATTATTATTATTATTATTATTATTATTATTATTATTGTTACTACTACTACTACTACTACTACTACTACTACTACTACTACTACTACTACTATTATCATCATAATCACCAATAACAATGAAAGAAGAGGACATAGAAATAAAACACACACACACACACACACACACACACACACACACACACACACACACACACACACACACACACACACACACACACACACACACACACACTAATACACTTTCTCATGCAATAAACAACACTTGATAGAGTCTGGGATAGAGGGAATGAAGTCTCTCTCTCTCTCTCTCTCTCTCTCTCTCTCTCTCTCTCTCTCTCTCTCTCTCTCTCTCTCTCTCTCTCTCTCTCTCTCTCTCTCTCTCTCTCTCTCTCTCTCGTAAACATGAGTCAGAAATCGTAAGGTCTGAGGATAGGATAAAGTTAATGAAGGAGCTTTCTTTTCTTTTTCTTTTTCTTTCTTTTTTCTTTCTTTCTTGAGGTAAACATAACTCAGAAATCAAAAGGTTTGTGTTGGCGAATTAATGAAGGAGTTCTCTTTCTTTTTTACTTTCTTTTCTTTTGTTTTCTTTCTTACTGTAAACTTCAGTCAGAATTTACAAGGTTTAGTGGACAAAGTTAATGAAGGAGCTTTCTCTCTTTCTTTCGTTCTTTCTTTCTACGGTATGTGGTGGCAATGAAGGTGATAGGTGATTGTAATGGTGACGACTGTGGCTGCTCTTAATGGTGATGGTGATGGGTGACTGTGAGTGATAAATCTGACGATAGTGATGCTGGTGTAGTTGTTTGTAATTATTGTGATGGTGAGATGGTTGTCTGAACTAGGAAGAGATGTCAAATTCAATGTCTTTATTGTTGTTGTTGTTGTTGTTGTTGTTGTTGTTGTTGTTGTTCATCCTCGTCTTCTTATAACGTGTGAATCGTAATGAAAACTGAGAAAGAAAGATGGGGATGAAAAAATGAACAGTTTCGTTTCGTCATGATGGTGATGGTGGTGGCGGTGGAAGAGGAAGTGTTAGTACTGCATGGTCGTGGTGGTGGCGGTGGTGGTGATTGTGGTGATTAGGTCAATTATCTGGACGAGTAACAGTAATTACTATTATCCATCCCTCAGATATGGCTGAACCTCCCTCCCTCCCTCCCTCCCTCCCTCCCTCTCTTTCTCGTCAAGGTCGTGAGAGAGAGAGAGAGAGAGAGAGAGAGAGAGAGAGAGAGAGAGAGAGAGAGAGAGAGAGAGAGAGAGAGAATTAACCAGTTTTCCACATAATAATAGTAATAATAATAATAATAATAATAATAATAATAATAACAACAACAACAATAACAATAACAATGTATATATCCCGGATTACTGCTGCGTACTAACTACTCTCGAAATTACGTAGGTATTTTAAATGTCGGAACACGATCATTATGGAGCTGAGAGAGAGAGAGAGAGAGAGAGAGAGAGAGAGAGAGAGAGAGAGAGAGAGAGAGAGAGAGAGAGAGAGAGAGAGAGAGAGAGAGAGAGAGAATTAACCTTTGAAACAAACATGTGCAGAAAAATAATACATACTAGTACACACACACACACACACACACACACACACACACACACACACACACACACACACACACACACACACACACACACACAAGATAACGTCCCCAAAGGCGCCGCGCACGGACCGCGGTACAGACTCAGTGCGATTCCAACCATGGTGCGAGCCATTAATCAGTAATGTTTCCCTTCTAGATTAGACTTAGCTTTAGGATTAATGTTAAGTATTTCCCCACCTCATCTGTACATTTTCAGTTTGTTAACTGCGTGAATAATAAACCGTTTATTATTATTATTATTATTATTATTATTATTATTATTATTATTATTATTATTATTATTATTATTATTAACACACACACACACACACACACACACACATAATTTGATTATACTCATGCAGCATTTCACATTCTAACAACCTAGTTTCGTGTGTGTGTGTGTGTGTGTGTGTGTGTGTGTGTGGATGAGAGAGAGAGAGAGAGAGAGAGAGAGAGAGAGAGAGAGAGAGAGAGAGAGAGAGAGAGAGAGAGAGAGAGAGAGAGCGGGGGGAGTTATTGCACAACGTACATAGCATGCCTGTATTGTATAACCTTTTCATTTTCGCCTTGTAATAGGTAAAGGGTAGCAGTCTCTCTCTCTCTCTCTCTCTCTCTCTCTCTCTCTCTCTCTCTCTCTCTCTCTCTCTCTCTCTCTCTCTCTCTCTCTGTAACTCATCATATCCTGTTTATTTTTCTTCTTTTTTCTTCCTCCCAATTTAGTCATTGCATCTTCCTCTCTTTTTTTTATTATTATTATTTCGTGTTTTTCTTACTCTCGTATTCTCAGTCCCCCGGCATTCCATTCCTTTCAATCTGTTACTCTCGCCTTTTCTTTCTCTTTCTCCCTCATCCGCTTCACGTTTTATCTTATCATGGCAGTTATCGCCCTCCTCTGTCTTTCTCTCTGCTACTAAACAGTTACTTCTATCATCATAATTTTTGCCATCGTCATTGTTATCGTCATCGTCATCATTGTCATTGTTACTGCTACAGTCACCTTTTTCTTCTCTTCTTCTTCTTCTTCTTCTTCTTCTTCTTCTTCTTCTTCTTCTTCTTCTTCTTCTTCTTCTTCTTCTTCTTCTTCTTCTTCTTCTTCTTCTTCTTCTTCTTCTTCTTCTACTACTACTACTACTACTACTACTACTACTACTACTACTACTACTACTACTACTACTACTACTACTACTACTACAACTACATTTATGTCCCAGTGTCACGGAGAAGAGATATTTGATAAGGTGATAAGGAGAGAGAGAGAGAGAGAGAGAGAGAGAGAGAGAGAGAGAGAGAGAGAGAGAGAGAGAGAGAGAGAGAGAGAGAGTGTGTCTACTCCTGTACCCCAGAAGTAGGTTAAGAGCAGAGATAAGGCATCTTTGGTTTATGCTCAAATTGAACTGTTGGTACTGTTGAACTGCCCGGTGTTCTCTTGTAATTAGCTCAAAGGTGACCTCGTTTTTCACTCGTTATTAGTTAATCAAGTGTGTGTGTGTGTGTGTGTGTGTGTGTGTGTGTGTGTGTGTGTGTGTGTTGTATCCTAACTTTTTCTTTTCAGTACTACCACTATAAGATGATTTGTATTTATTTTTATTGTTTTATTTATTTATTTTTTATTTTATTATTATTTTTTTTTTGAGAGAGTTTGGTTTTTTTATGTTTATTAAAATTTTATTGGCCTGGTCGTCGTCTCCTCCACTTACTAATTACGATACTGTTACTTCCATCCATTTCTTACTGTTACCCATAAAAAGATAGTCTGTATTCACTTGTTTTCTCTCTAAGGTAACAAAAATTATCTTTCTAATTGATTCGCATATTTTCTTTTATCGTAAAAGAAGAAAAAAAAAACGTTTATAACCTTTCGTGGATCATGGAAATAAACCTAGTCATCCCTTTTACAAGTTGTACTTTGGGAACTTGGTGCACTGTCTACATATCTTATCAAGGAAAGCTTACCTCCATTCCCACTTTTCAACACGAGTCATATAGATAAGCATTTTTATTTCGTGTGTTACGCTGGCTCCACATTATCGCGCGTATCGGTGCCTTATCAACACTACTAATAACATGGTAGTGAGAAAGTCATTGGAGTTTTTAAGGGCGTTTCCACGATTTTAGTGATAGTTCCACAACGATTCTATTTCATCACTAAAAATAAAACACTTATGAACACCATTATAATCATCTCTGGTGCCCTTGAAAATGTACTTACGATAGCCTAAACTACGTACTTCAACTACGTACGGTCCTTTTTTTATAAGTTATTTCAATCTACTTTTGTTACCCTGCAAATTTTATGTAAACATCCGTTCTCTGTGAGGCGTTTCAGGATATTTCATGGAACACTAAGCTAAATTTGGCCTAAGTTATTTCGGATATACATAACGTTACATTTTTTTCCTTTTCTTTCTTTTTTTTTTTTTTTTTACTATTGTAAGAATTATTGAAATATACCGATAGTTTATTTATAGGGTTGTTCTTTTGCTTTTTACGTATTAGTTCGGAGGATATTTCATGGAGAACTTGGCTAGATTTAGCTTAAGTTTTCTCAGATATAAATTCACCTTTTTTCCGTCCATTACATTGCTGTAAGAAAGAGTCAAATATGATGATAATTTATTTAAAAACCGTTCTTTTATTTCATATATCTCGTTAGTCCAACTGAACCTGCGAAGGGTGTTGTGTATGTCTTGAGTATCGCGTCCCTTACGATGTTGAACCAGTGTTTATGGATAGTATCGATTGTCCTGCGCTGTTCAGGGACTCTTCCTCTCCCCTTCCCTATTCCCCCCTTCTTTTTTTATGTCCCTCCTACTCCCTACTCTTCCCGTCCTTCCCCCTCCCACGTATACCTTGCTGTCTCACTCTCCCTCTCTCGAGTTCTTTCCCTCTCCTCCTCTCCTCTCCCTGCACTTCTATTGCGTTTATTGCCGGTATTTGTATGGTCAAGATGCTATTGCTATGTGAATCTCTCTCTCTCTCTCTCTCTCTCTCTCTCTCTCTCTCTCTCTCTCTCTCTCTCTCTCTCTCTCTCTCTCTCTCAGTGTGTGTGTGTGGTTTATTGCTGCGGCGCTCCACGCTGGTTTCTTTTAGGGCTTTGAAAATTAATTATAACAATAGTAATAATCATAATTGCCATTCTGTTATTCATTTATCTTATTTTTATCATTAAACATAAGAACATAAGAAAATAAGGGAAGTAATCATTTTTAGTATCATCACCATCATCATCATTATCAATCTTTGTCGTTGTTTTCAATTATGTATACAGTGTGTGTGTGTGTGTGTGTGTGTGTGTGTGTGTGTGTGTGTGTGTGTGTGTGTGTGTGTGTGTGTGTGTGTGTGTGTTAGTGACTGAGGCACGCGTGCGCTCATGTAGGCGTGTGCGCGCTACCGAGAAGAGGGGAGGCGGAGGGGGTGTGGCTCGCCGTGAGATCATAGGGAAATTCCCCTCAGTCACCTCACTGTTGGCTCTCCTCGCTCCCTCCCTTCCCACACTCCCTACCCCCGTCTGTCTGTCTCCGTCTGCCCGCCTGTCTGTCCTTGCTCGTTTGCTTGTTTCCTCGAATGCTGCTTTGACAAAACTTCAGTGTTGTTGAGTGAATTAGCAATGTAACAGAGAGAGAGAGAGAGAGAGAGAGAGAGAGAGAGAGAGAGAGAGAGAGAGAGAGAGAGAGAGAGAGAGAGAGAGAGACTGCAGCGTTTTCTAAAGGAGAGGGGGGTTGAGGCCAGTGTGGGGGTAGGGGAGATTGCGGCAGGTTGGACGAGGGGGAAGGAAGAAGGAAGAGAGAATTATGGGAGTCGCGTGTCCAGGTGATTACGGAAGGGAAACACGGAGGGAAAGAAGGAAAGAAGAGGAGAGAGGCTGAGGAGGAGGCTTGGAAGATGTCAGAGAGAGAGAGAGAGAGAGAGAGAGAGAGAGAGAGAGAGAGAGAGAGAGAGAGAGAGAGAATATTAGTAGAATTCAGAATTACGCGTACAGGATGTCGAAACAGAAAGAAAAAAAATAAAACAATAAACAGAGGAAATTGAGGCATGAGTGATGCACAATAATAATAATAAGAGAAATGTGAGCGTATGGAGGAAAACTGATGAAGGTAGAAAAGAGAGAAATAATACGAAAATTTATTAAAACAATACACGATAAACGCAGGAGATAAAGGAATGACGTGGTTACAGAGAAAAAAAAAACGTGTATGGAGTCACTTGAGATACTGGCCTCTTTGTATCTTATCTACTACGGATGGAGGATGTTTATTGTGGCGGGAGAGGGGGAACGGATGCCGGGGGTGGAGGGGGCAGAGAAAAATATACGTATGTTTCTTTAGAGATTATTGCCCTCCCTTTAAAGATCTTTGCCGTTCCTTTAAAGATCCTTGCCTCCCCTTTAAACATCCTTGCTGCCCCTTTAAACATCCTTGCCGCCCCTTTAAACATCCTTGGCGCTTCTTTAAAGATCCCTGTCGTCCTTTAAAGATCCTTGCCGACTGTTTAAGGATCTTTGCCGTGCCTTTAAAGATCCTTGCCGCCCCCTTTAAAGATCCCTGCCGTGCCTTTAAACATCCTTGCTCTCCCTTTGAAAATCACTAGCCCCTCCCTCAGCCCCAAACAAAGGGCAGAAAGGAGGGAGATGAGGCCTATGATGAAATTTGATAATGATTGGCATGAGAATTAAGATGAAAGAGAAAAGTATATGTATATAATTTTGCAGTGTAATTGAATTATTTTTAGAATGATTACTAATTGACCTAGTGAAGAGGATAAAACTCAGATTTTCAGTGTCTCAGCCTTAGAAAGGTTAACAGTCGCTCAGTAAGTCAGCGTTACATAACCATTCAGCCAGTCAGTCATCTCGCATTACAAAGCCAGTCAGTCAATCAGTCACCCACCCTCCAAAAAGCTAGCCAGTCATCCAGTCACTCAGCCACCCATCAGAGCCAGCAAGCCAATCAGTCACCTAACCACACAAAGCCAG
>NC_087159.1:12387500-12405000 GCF_035594125.1 Scylla paramamosain
TCCCTTTACCTGCCGATCCGAGACGCTTAAGGTGTTTGATGCTCCCTCTCTCCCTTTCCCTCCATCGTACCCTTCACTCACCTCCTTACCTCCTCTCCCTCTTTCTCTTGCCTTCCCTTCATTCCTCTGCCTCTCTGTTCCTCACCTCTGTTCACCTCTGCTGCCTCCCTTTCTCTCTCTCTCTCTCTCTCTCTCTCTCTCTCTCTCTCTCTCTCTCTCTCTCTCTCTCTCTCTCTCTCTCTCTCTCTCTCTCTCTCTCTCTCTCTCTCTCTCTCTCTCTCATCACTTTCTCCTTGTCTCTTCCCTCCTTCCTCTTATTTTAAGTTTCTTCCTTTCTTCATTTTTCCTACTTTTCTTTATTTTTCTTTCCTTCTTTCATTATTTATTTATTTATTTATGTTTCATCCTCTCTCTCTCTCTCTCTCTCTCTCTCTCTCTCTCTCTCTCTCTCTCTCTCTCTCTCTCTCTCTCTCTCTCTCTCTCTCTCTCTCTCTCTCTCTCTCTCTCTCTCATACTTTGAGATACCTTCTCCTCTCTCCGTTTCCTTATTTCTTTCTTGTCTCTCCTTTACCGTTTCACTTTTCCTCCCCTCCTTACCTCCACCACCTCCCAAGTTTCACCCCCCTACCCTATTCCCCCTATTCTCCCTCCCCTTATCTTCGTCCATCTGTCCCCATTCCTTCCCTTAGCCTCCATCTCCCCCATCCAGTAAACACTCTCCCTTTCCTTCCCTTCCTCCCTCCATCACTCCCTGTTTCCTTCCTTTCTTTCCTTCTTGCCCCCCACCGCCACTTCTTCCTTTGTCCATTCTGCCTCCCCCTCCTCTTCCTTCCCCTTCCCTTCTCCTTCATCCCCCTCCTCCTTTAAACAGGTGTAAGATTTATTACCTCCTCCTCCTCCTCCTCCTCCTCCTCCTCCTCCTCCTCCTCCTTCTCTTGTCCCTGCAAGGTATACGCTTCGTGCGAAATCCACCATACCTCCCCTCCCTCACTCCCCCTCCTGTGCTATTCTCTCCTCCCCCTCCCCTTCGTCCCGTGGCTGGAATGCACCTGAGCCAGCATCCCCCGCCAAAGGTTACCTGCACTTCACCCATCACCCACCACCGCCCACCTATCGTCCATGTATCTCATGCTATATACATCCTGGTCACCACCACTACACACAGCACTCATCCATGTCATCTATTTTCTGCCTTCCTCACGTCAACCGTCGTCACTCACGCCCTCTGTCTCACACACACACATACACACACACACACGATTATAAGTCTTCTGTATGCAAGTATGTTTGACCTTATTGATATATTAAGTACACTCGAGCGTAAATACATACGTACATATATACATGAACTTGATGGATAGTTAAATTACAGGAAAAGAATGCATGTACTAAGTTCAGTTGCTGTTTTAGGACATTTCTAAGAAAGCCTGGCCTCTCTCTCTCTCTCTCTCTCTCTCTCTCTCTCTCTCTCTCTCTCTCTCTCTCTCTCTCTCTCTCTCTCTCTCTCTCTCTCTCTCTCTCTCTCTCTCTCTCTCTCTCTCTCTCTCTCTCTCTCTCTCTCTCTCTCTCTCTCTCTCTCTCTCTCTCTCTCTCTCTCTCTCTCTCTCTCTCTCTTTCTCCTACCTCCCCTCCTCTTCCTCCTCTCTCCTCCCTTTATGGCAGCTGGTCCACCCACGCCTTAAAAATAAAAACAAAAAATGTGTGTGTGTGTGTGTGTGTGTGTGTGTGTGTGTGTGTGTGTGTGTGTGTGTGTGTGTGTGTGTGTGTGTGTGTGTGTGTATAGCTGCATTTCTAGTTGCAGTGTAGTAAATTTACTCTCTCTCTCTCTCTCTCTCTCTCTCTCTCTCTCTCTCTCTCTCTCTCTCTCTCTCTCTCTCTCTCTCTCTCTCTCTCTCTCTCTCTCTCTCTCTCTCTCTCTCTCTCTCTCTCCTGGCAAGTGACCAAGAACACCTTCCAGGGCAGGCATGGAGGGAGGGAGGGAGGGATGGAAGGAGGGAGAGAAAAAGAGAGATGGAGGAAGGAGGGAGGGGGAGGAAGGGAGAAAATGTGGACTCAGTCAGGTATTGGCTGTGGTGCGGTGTGGTTGTGTTGTGTTGTGTTGTGTTTCTCTCTCTCTCTCTCTCTCTCTCTCTCTCTCTCTCTCTCTCTCTCTCTCTCTCTCTCTCTCTCTCTCTCTCTCTCTCTCTCTCTCTCTCTGCCAGTATATAGTCTAGTGCCGATAGAAAAACAAATACAAACATACGCACACACACACACAAACATGCAAACACTTCAATTAAAACGGACACATTGAACATTCCAGTCAACCTGTTAATGGAAAAGAAGAAAGTGTTATATCACACACACACACACACACACACACACACACACACACACACACACACACACACACACACACACACACACACACACACACACACACACACACACACACACACACACACACACACACACACACACACACACACACACACACACACACACACACACACACATTATTTACCTCACTAACTTCACAAAAGAGAGAAAAATAATAATGATAATAATCTATTAACTATAACTCCTCCTCTATTTCCCTTTCAACCTCCATAGAACCGAAAAAAAGTGAAAGAAAAGAAAACAGTAAAGAAAAAAATTAAGCATACACAAACAAACACTATTTACTTCTAATACTGTGTGTACTTACGAGACTCCTTGTACGTGTGTGTGTGTATTTGTGTACGTGTGCGTGCTGCCGCCTTGGTGAAGAGGTTGTCAGTCCATGTGGTGACGCGGAGTTTGGAGTCAGAATGGTGATCCAAGGCACCTTCAAGTTCCTCCCCTTCCTCAGGGACAACAAGGTAGGTCCGTGGTCACGATTATCACGAGCAGGGCACCGGGGACCAACTCAGGGGGAGGGGAGGGGGGTGGGGAAGTGAGAGGGATAAGGGAGGAGGAGGTGGTGAAGGAGGGAAGAAAGGGAAGGTGTAAAGGAGGGATAGAGGGAGGAAGGAAGAGGAGGGAGAGAAATGAAGAGAAGGAAAGGTTAAAAAGGAGAGGTAGAGACGAGTGTGAGGGAGGGAAGAAGAAGAGGGGAGGGGGAGAAAAGAAGAGAAGGGAAAAATGTAAAGGAAGGATGGAAAAGAGTGTGAGAGAAAGGATGAGTATAGATTTAAAGGGACGGCTAGGGGAGGAAAAGAGAGAAGGGAGGGGGGTAAGGGGGTTGAGATGAAGAGGGAAGGGAAGAGAACAGGAGGAAAAAATACTGAACATGAAAGAATAATGAAGAAAAGAGGGAAAAGAAAGACTCGATTATGATGATGATGATGATGATGATGATGATGATGATAATAATAATTGTTGATATTCACAGTACTAAGTCGTATAAATATGTTTAGATTTAATAGTAAGACAAAGAAAAGGAAACACACACACACACACACACACACACACACACACACACACACACACACACACACACACACACACACACACACACACACACACACACACACACACACACCTGAATGAAGGAAAGAGGAAAACCAAATCTTCCTGTAAAAAATGCATGTTAATGTCGGAGTGGAGGGAAGGAGGGGAGATGGAGAAGCGGGGAGAGAAAAGAGGAAAGGAGAGGAAGGGACAGGTGACGTCACTCAGGTGGGTGGGTCACAGGTAGACTTCCGACCCCGCTAAAGTGACTCTCTCTCTCTCTCTCTCTCTCTCTCTCTCTCTCTCTCTCTCTCTCTCTCTCTCTCTCTCTCTCTCTCTCTCTCTCTCTCTCTCTCTCTCTCTCTCTCTCTCTCTCTCTCTCTCTCTCTCTCTCTCTCTCTCTCTCTCTCTGCACGAGTATGCCGCTTCTTTCATCTCTACCAACATCTCCTCCTCCTCCTCCTCAAGCTATTATTCCTGGTTTAATGTTGGAGAAAATTTGCAAAACATTCAGCTTTTGACTGTTTACGTGTGTGTGTGTGTGTGTGTGTGTGTCATTAAATATTTTCGCACCCACTCGTGTGTTTAAATGCCATTGTGTGGAGCTGAGGGTGGTGGTGGTGGTGGTGGTGGCGGCGGCGGCGGCGGTGGAGGAAGGCTGGATGACTTGGGTATTTAAATCCGGGTTAGATTCCAGACACTGCCTCAGCCTGACTGGGAATTGATTTACGCTAGAGTCAGTCTACAGTTAACCACAGGGGGGAAGACTCGACTTAATATTTGTCTTACTCTATTGAGTGTTTAGTCAAAAACTCTAAAATTATGATTAATAACTGAAAGAAAGAAAAGGAAAAATGTATATAGAATTTTCTCGTTATCGCTGCCTCAAAAAGTTAATGGACAAATGAATCCCAATTATGCAAGCTAATTTAGTTTAGGATGTGCCTAAATTTGGACTCTTTGTTTGAAATTACTCTAGACTTAACCAAAAAATTAATATAGCCACTATACTGCACTAAAACAATACATATAATACTCAGAGCAAATAAACCACAAGGATACACAGTGCAAGTGGTAATGCATTATGTTAGGTTAAGGAGCAGCTCGTTGTGGTTTATGTGATGGTTCATTAAGGCAGCGAACCATAACATTGCGGTCTGAGCCTTGGGAACGTGACCTGCGGAGGGAGTATCATTGAAGGACAGGGCACGTATAAAGCACCATTTGAAGTCTGTACCGTGTGTGTGTGTGTGTGTGTGTGTGTGTGTGTGTGTGTGTGTGTGTGTGTGTGTGTGTGTGTGTGTGTGTGTGTGTGTGTGTGTGTGTGTGTGTGTGTGTGTGTGTGTGTGTGTGTGTGGAGAGGGAGAGGAGAGGGTCAGCACACACACACACACACACACACACACACACACACACACACACACACACACACACACACACACACACACACACACACTACGGTACTGCTAAAAACAGGTTGGCCTCACACGGCGTTCCTTCATCTCCCTTGTGCCCTCCCTCCCCCATCTGACTCCAGCTCCTCTCTTCTTTCTTCCTGCTATTTCTTATCACAACTGGCCTATTATTTTTATTTTTATTTATTATTATTATTATTATTATTATTATTATTATTATTATTATTATTATTATTATTATTTTTTTATTTTATTTTTTTATTTATTTACATATTTATTTATTTTTTTATCTTAACTTCCTCTACCGTTAGTTTGGACTCGCTCCTCTTCCTCCTCCTCCTTCTGTAAACATTTGTCTCTTTTTCCCACGATATGATTGTGCAGCTTTCTAATACAACAGTAAAACCATTTATTTCATCTCGAAAGGAAATAAATATTAGAATATAGCTTTATTTTAACTTTCTCTTTCACTGCTTTTAAAGGGAAAAATGTATATATATATATATATATATATATATATATATATATATATATATATATATATATATATATATATATATATATATATATATATATATATATATTCTTTTTAACTCCAAAAGCTTAAAAACAAGTGTATATTTACTTTTCTCCCCTGCTTTTTCCTTTTCTTTTTTGTTTATCTCTTTCCTCTTTTTTTCCCTAACGGTAATATTTTTGTTGCCGAGGTTCAAGAAAGAAAAAAGTTAAATGTGATCGTGGTTTAAATAAACTAAGTGGCTGCAGGTGCGTGCGTGCGTACGTGCGTACGTGCGTACGTGCGTGTGTGTGTGTGTGTGTGTGTGTGTGTGTGTGTGTGTGTGTGTGTGTGTGTGTGTGTGTTGGACATGTCTTTGTCTGCGGGTGGTGGTGGTAGTGGTGATGGTGTGGGTGTGTGGTGGGGCATGTTTTTGTGTCGGTGGTGGTGGTGGTAGAGATCAAGGTTGGGAATAGGCGCCGATCGCAAGAGAGAGAGAGAGAGAGAGAGAGAGAGAGAGAGAGAGAGAGAGAGAGAGAGAGAGAGAGAGAGAGAGAGAGAGAGGTTAATGCATGTAAAGTGGAAAGGTGTGATGGTGGTGGTGGTGGTGGTGATGGTGGTGTTATACGTAGTAGTTTTTCAATTCAATTCAATATTCTTTATTCACACAAGATGTGTACACAAACTAAAATACATACTAAAACTAAAAGAAAGAAAAACATTTCATTTAATTATTAAAAAAAAAAAAAAAAAAAAAGACATAAATTTATACTAAATTAGACAATATCATACTGAATCCGACGTCACTCGGTGCACAAAGCATCAATCAACATCTTAGTTTCCCTTACATCTAAGATTGTGGTATCACATCTATCCCTCATCAAACACAATTCACGAATTTGTGCACCAGTCCGTGCAAGTTCGTACTGGTCACACTGCAGCTGCGTCCAAACCTTATTGATGTCTCCAATATTCATATTAAATTTGTATGAAAGATATCTTACATTACTGCCCATTATTGAATGTCTTCCATAAACCCCCATTCTTCCTATTGTTCTTATAACCATATTGTCTGATGTTAATATTTGGTTTATAAAAGCAATCTCCCGTTTTGCGAACCACATTTCTGGGGGCATAACATTAGCAATGTGAGGAAGCAGACTACAGTGTGTGGTCCAGGGCAGCTTCCACACTCGACGCACTGCAACCCTCCACGCTCGGTACACCGCTTCCATGCTACCATCACACACATTTAAAAGTTGACTACCATAAAAACTAGAACAATATTTAAAAAACAAAGTATTTCTTACATGTGACAGTCCACCCTTAAAACGGGATAAAAATGAATTACATTGTCGATAAAAATCAGTCACACATTTAGAAGTATCACATTTAAAAATATTTCTTCCTAAAACATTTCCCAGGTGTACAATTTCCTCCATAATATCAATAGTTTTACCATTAATTTCTACATTAGGAATTATATTACTTCTTTTATTACCGTGGAAAACTATTAATTTGCTTTTCTTTTCGTTATACACAATGTCATATCTCGATGCATAATCTACACAGATGCTTATCATCTTCTTGAGAGCAAAAACACTTGGTGCTAGACCTTTTAGGTCATCAGCAAACCCGAAGGCTCCTGCATAGGTGCCACCCATGTAGCAGCCAACGCCAGAGTCTCGCAATTCCGTGAGTAACCCGTCTACATAAACACAATACAGTATAGGAGAGATCACACCACCTTGTTTGACTCCATTACTCACTTCAAATGTACTAGACAGTAAGTCATTCCATCTTACGCTTAGTTTTTGATTTACGTACATGTTTAACAATAATCTACATATAAGAGGACATACATTACGTTTCAATAGAATATCAAATAATTTGCAATAATTAACTCTGTCGAAAGCCTTGCTTGCATCTAAAGTAAACCCATAAACAGTTGTACCTTTAGATACATAATAAGACACAGTTTCTCTCACCATTGCTGTACACATAGTAGAGGATGTTCCTTCTTTGAACCCAAACTGCAAATCATTGGTCAATAGTTTATCCCTTTCTCTCATCAATACAATATTATCCAGTATTTTACTCATCAAACTACTAAGAGTAATCGCTCTGTAATTTTCACTGGTATTAAGATTTGCCCAACGACCTTTAGGAAGCGGTATCATAACCCCTTTCATCATGGAGTAGTGATGGTGAGACTGCTTTCTTCCTCCTCCTCCTCCTCCTCCTCCTCCTCCTCCTTCTGATCTTCCCTCCAGCAGACAAACAGGGGCCAAGAAACGAAGTTGGAGGGAGGAAGAGGAGAAGCAAGGAAATAGTGGAAGGGAGGGGGGAGGAGGAGGAGGAGACAAAAACTAGCAGTAGCAGAATGAGGAACCACAAGATGATGGGCGATTCTTTGAGCTCCGGCTACTGCTCTCTCTCTCTCTCTCTCTCTCTCTCTCTCTCTCTCTCTCTCTCTCTCTCTCTCTCTCTCTCTCTCTCTCTCTCTCTCTCTCTCTCTCTCTCTCTCTCTCTCTCTCTCTCTCTCCATGTGTGTGTGTGTGTGTGTGTGTGTGTGTGTGTGTGTGTGTGTGTGTGTGTGTGTGTGTGTGTGTGTGTGTGTGTGTGTGTGTGTGTGTTTTACGCTTAGCTTCCTCACGTAACACTTTCTGAACATCTTAAGTGTATGTTTACACACGTATGTATGCGTGTATGCGTAGAGAGAGAGAGAGAGAGAGAGAGAGAGAGAGAGAGAGAGAGAGAGAGAGAGAGAGAGAGACGCACACAACTGACTATACTCTAATTTCTTTCAGTCAGTTCCACTTAATCTTTCTCTTCCTCTTTCCCTCCCTTCCCCCTTCCCTTCCCTCCCTTCCCTCCCAGGATACGCCATCATCCCTCATCTTTACCTTCTCCTCCTTCCATTCTGACTTCCTTTCTCCTCACCCATTCATCCCCCGCCACTCTCCCTCGCTCCCTCCCACTCTTCCCAGCGGAAGAGAAGTCACGCCTCCCATATCCTTCCCACGACTACCATTCCGCCCTTAGCCGAGCCATCCCACCTGCCTCTTAATTATACAGGTGAGAGAAAGGTGGGCAGGACGTGGCCAGTACAGGTAACGTGATTAGGAGGATGGGGAGGAGGAGGAAGGGAAGAGAAAGACAGGTGGAAGGAGTGAGGACCATATTCTGAAAAACTTCTGCGCCGCACCTCCACTACATTCAAAAGGCTCTAGTTGAAGTTACGGGTTTTTATTTTATTTTTATTTTATTTTATTTTTTTTTTTTATGGTTGTAGTGACAGATGAACAAGATTTCTTGGCCTTGGAATTAGTCATGTTGAGAAAGCCAAATGTTTCAGAATACGGGCTTGAGTGAGATGAGGGAGAGAAAGGAGGAATGAGAGACAAAGAACGGAAGAATAAGAAAAAAAAAACAAAGGGAGGAGAGAGATAGGAGGAAATTACGAACGTGAAAGATGTACTGTATGTATATCTGGGGGGGGGGGTGGGGGTTCCTCTCATACTGCTCTTTTGGACAGGGTGGAATCAAAAGCTTTTCGTCTCATAAACTCTCCTTTAACTGACTGTCTTCAGCCTTTTTCTCATCGCCGCATTGTTGCATCTCTAGCTATCTTCTATCGCTATTTTCATGTTAACTGCTCTTCTGATCTTGCTAACTGCATGCCTCCCCTCCTCCCGCGGCCTGGCTACACAAGACTCTTCTTTCTCTCACTCCTATTCTGTCCATCTCTTTAATGTATTAGTTAACCAGTATTCTCAATCATTCATCCCTTTCTCTGATAAACTCTTGAACTCCCTGCCTGCTTCTGTATTTCCACCTTCATGTGACTTGAACTCCTTCAAGAGGGAGGTTTCAAGACACTTATCCTTCAATTTTTGACTACCGCTTCGGACCCTATTCAAGGATTCAAGGATACCTATTCAAGGATACCGGCATCTTAGTGGACATTTTTTGCCCTTGGCCGGTGTCCCTCGTACATAAAAGAGAGAAAAAAAAATATGAAGATAGAAAGATAAGTATATGAAGAGGGTTAGAAAGAAGCAAGGTGGATTTTAAAAGACAATAAGAGGATGAGAGGAGGGGGAGTAGGAGAAAGTAGAAAAAAATGAATATATGAAGACAAGGACAGATGGAGAGGAGTGAGGGAGGAAAAGGAAAGGTGAAGTATTCTGTGGGAATGAGGAATGTATGCATAAGACTGGCTTGCTAAGGTCACTTCTTAACTTCCCTCTCTCTCTCTCTCTCTCTCTCTCTCTCTCTCTCTCTCTCTCTCTCTCTCTCTCTCTCTCTCTCTCTCTCTCTCTCTCTCTCTCTCTCTCTCTCTCTCTCTCTCTCTCTCTCTCTCTGTAGGTATGTATGTCAGCATCATCAACACAGTAATAAGCGGAAATGAAAAACGTTACAGAAATATACCTCAGCGAGTGATAGTGATAACAATAAACAAAACAATAAGAAAAACAAAGGAAATCAAACACAAAGAAAACGGAAGAATGAACGTAAACAAGATTTCCTACGGTACAAAATCATGCTCTCTCTCTCTCTCTCTCTCTCTCTCTCTCTCTCTCTCTCTCTCTCTCTCTCTCTCTCTCTCTCTCTCTCTCTCTCTCTCTCTCTCTCTCTCTCTCTCATGTTGCCTCACCTACCTGGCCTCCAAGCAGACTTTCCCTCTACCCCACGAAACCTCCATCCCCTCCAGTCCACCTGAGGAGACCAAGAGGAGGAGGAGGAGGAGGAGGAGGAGGAGGAGGAGGAGGAGGAGGAGGAGGAGGGGGTAGTGGAGTAGTGAAGGGAAAGGGAGTGAAGGGAAGGGCTGATTATTGTGGTCATGTTGGTAATAATACGTAACTAATTATCTAATCTTACTTCCCTATTTAGTTGAGAGTGCCTTGTGTGTGTGTGTGTGTGTGTGTGTGTGTGTGTGTGTGTGTGTGTGTGTGTGTGTGTGTGTGTGTGTGTGTGTGTGTGTGTGTGTGTGTGTGTGTGTGTGTGTGTGTCTCTCGAAGCAACGGGACTTTTGTTGACACTCTCTCTCTCTCTCTCTCTCTCTCTCTCTCTCTCTCTCTCTCTCTCTCTCTCTCTCTCTCTCTCTCTCTCTCTCTCTCTCTCTCTCTCTCTCTCTCTCTCTCTCTCTCTCTCTCTCTCTCTCTCTCTCTCTCTCTCTCTCTCTCTCTCTCTCTCTCTCTCTCTCTCTCTCTCTCTCTCTCTCTCTCGTCTCGCCTCTCCAGTCTCGGCGGGTACCGGATAGCAGTTTGCCAGTATTGAGGTCAGTGGACCATGCTGGGCGGGTCACGACCTGCCTGGTGCCCGCCGCTGACCCTCTGCCCCTTCCCCTCCCTGACACTTTCTCCCCAACACCCACACCTTTGCACACTTCCCGGTCTTTACCTATGGATGTATGTACCTTACGCTCTGTTCATGTTATCATTTCTTTACCTTTGTACTCATTCTCGTAAGGTCTATTGGGCTTTGCTGTTGCTTCTTCCTTTGTGTTTCTTTGTATGGTGTTCATTGTATTTTTTAAGCCATCAACGTTATCGTGGCTTGTGTGTGTGTGCATATATATATATATATATATATATATATATATATATATATATATATATATATATATATATATATATATATATATATATATTTTTTTTTTTTTTTTTTTTTTTTTTTTTTTGGTGTTGGTATTTCAACTAGTAGGGCAATCTTTAGGTTATATTGATTTTTAGTATTCTTGTTAATTTATCTTTGCATTTTTTTGTCTAGTAGGGATGTCATTGTATGTCTGTTACTATCTACTTTTAATAATTGAATTATATCATTTCTTTATTGTGCGTCTTTTTTCTGCCTTAGGAGAGATTAAATTGTCATCATTATTATTATTATTATTATCATTATTATTATTATTATTATTATTATTATTATTTTCATGATGCATCTTTACGCACCTTAATGCCACATACACACCTTAAATTTTTGTCAGCTATACCTGTGCTTTACTTTTGTCTCTCTACTCAACTTTTCTCAACGTGTACTCCTGTATATTCATCCCCACACACACTCATTAGTTTCCCCTCACTCATGTCTACGTAGTGCAGGGGTGGAGGAGGTATGAGAAGCATTGAGGTGGGAGAGCGGGACGGGATGGGGTATGTGGAGGGGGAGTGAAAGAAGGAAGGAAGAAGTTTCACGTCAGAGGCAGCTGTGGTCAATGACAGATGCTGTTTTCGTTATAGATATAGGTAGGAAAGCTGCTTCGTCAAGTGTGGAGCCGTCTGTACGTACATATCCCCCACTTTGTCGTAACCCGAGTAACGCCAAGAAGAAATGAAGCACGAAAGAAGAAGGATGAACAAGGGAAGCAAAATGATCAACATGGAAACACAACCATTTTCTCCTCGTACTAGTTACCTTACATAGGCCGCGATGCTCAGGTGTTCCCATTCTTTCTCCCATACCTGATCTGGCCACTTCCTCACACCTGTCACTCCTGTTGCGTCACACTTGTCCACACCTGCTCATTAACCACCATTCTTCAAGTCTGTCCACACACCTGAATGGTCTCTCCACATAACCACATTCCGGTCTATAAACACTGAGAGAGAGAGAGAGAGAGAGAGAGAGAGAGAGAGAGAGAGAGAGAGAGAGAGAGAGAGAGAGAGAGAGAGAGAGAGAGAGAGATCATACTCGCATAAGGACAACAATACATGAATCGAGAACAAGAGAGAAAGCCAGGTAACATCCCACGCAAATAAGAGCTGCAGGTGTGTATGTGTGTGTGTGTGTGTGTGTGTGTGTGTGTGTGTGTGTGTGTGTGTGTGTGTGTGTGTGTGTGTGTGTGTGTGTTCGCGCGCGTGCTGTGGTTTAAGCCAAAGGAAAGTGTTGGAACATTAAAGAATACAGATCTGGAAATTTTTACAGTATATGAAACAAAAAAAAACACTTGATCACGTCTCTTGTGGAAAAATTATTTCATTGTTATATTGTGATCCTTTCCTTTATTTATTTATTTATTTTTCATTTCATCTTTCCCTCCTTCCTTCCTTCCTCATTCTTCATGGTTTCCTTTCTCTCCTTTCCTTCCTTCTCTCCCTTTTCTCCTTTTCCTCCTTTCCTCCCTTCCCTCCTTTTCCTCCTTTCCCTCTCTTCCTCCCTTTCCTTCCTTCCCTCTCCCTTCCCTCCCTTTTTTTCCATCCCTTTCTTCCCTCCCTTCCTCCCTTTTCCTTCGCTTTCTCTCCTCTTCTTTCCTTGCCTAACTTCCATCCCTCTTTCCTTCCCTTCCCTCATTCCTCCGTCTTTCCTCCTTCCTTCCGTCCCTTCATGAACTTCTCGTCTGTGTGTGTGTGTGTGTGTGTGTGTGTGTGTGTGTGTGTGTGTGTGTGTGTTGTCAAGTAGAGAGCGTGGTCGGGCCAGGCCAGGAGCAAGGTTAAAAGGAACAAGGTTAGAGAAAGTGTGGTGGAAGGAAGGATGCTCTCTCTGTCTCTCTCTCTCTCTCTCTCTCTCTCTCTCTCTCTCTCTCTCTCTCTCTCTCTCTCTCTCTCTCTCTCTCTCTCTAATTTTTTACCATCGCTAATATTTTTTTTTAAACCTTGATAGGAAATGGTAAGTAGAGAGAGAGAGAGAGAGAGAGAGAGAGAGAGAGAGAGAGAGAGAGAGAGAGAGAGAGAGAGAGAGAGAGAGAGAGAGAGAGAGAGAGAGAAAGTGGTGAAGAGGAAAAGAATGAAGGGAAGAAGTTAAAGATAAGAAGGAAGAGGAAAGGATAATAAAGAGGAGAAGGAGGAAGTGCTTAAGGACAAGAATTAAATAAAAAAAACATGCGTCAGAGAGAGAGAGAGAGAGAGAGAGAGAGAGAGAGAGAGAGAGAGAGAGAGAGAGAGAGGTGTGTGTATGTATATATGTGTGTGTGTGTGTGTGTGTGTGTGTGTGTGTGTGTGTGTGTGTGTGTGTGTGTGTGTGTGTGTGTGTGTGTGTGTGGCTGAGAGGTTTCAAGATCACACTCCTTCACGTTCTTCATATTAAGTTCCTACTCTTGAGCCCGCTGTCTGTTTTTGGTTCTTGCGTCTGTTCATCTCTCTACGCATTGGTCTCTTCAGTATCCGTCTGTCTGTCTCTAGCCACTATCGTCTGCTTGTCTCAGCCCTTATCCGTTGCTTATGTTTAAATCAACCAGAATGTCTTTATCATTTATCTGTTCATGTATATATTTTTGGTATTATTATTATTCTTTATTATTTTCTTGTATCGTATTCATCTATCAGTCGATTTTTTCTTCTTTTTCTTCTTCTCTTGTATCTTTTCCTTCTCTTTGTTTATATTCACTGGTGTCCGTGTGGTTTTTATTTTTTTTTATTTATTTATTTTTATTTATTTCCCTGTGCCTGCCTCCTTACCCATTTTGTTTCCTCCCTCCCTCTTCGGTTTTCTCTCGTTCCAGTTGTTTTATCTACCTCCACATCCATTTATCTTTATTATGTATCTATCTATTTGTCTATCTATCTATCTTTCTGTCTGTCTGTCTGTCTGTCTGTCTGTCTGTCTGTCTGTCTGTCTGTCTGTGTCTGTCTGTCTGTCTGTCTGTCTGTCTGTCTGTCTGTCTGTCTGTCTATCGACCTATATGTATATATATATATATATATATATATATATATATATATATATATATATATATATATATATATATATATATATATATATATATATATATGTGTGTGTGTGTGTGTGTGTGTGTGTGTGTGTGTGTGTGTGTGTGTGTGTATGTATGTATATATTCACAGCTCCGGTTATTATTAGTTCAGTTTAATTATTTGTTCTGTGTAGGAAAAGAAACTCAGTCTCGTGTGTGTGTGTGTGTGTGTGTGTGTGTGTGTGTGTGTGTGTGTTTGAAGGGCAGCCAGTATGACGTTGTGTATGCTTGCACCACCTCCAGGTAGAGAGAGAGAGAGAGAGAGAGAGAGAGAGAGAGAGAGAGAGAGAGAGAGAGAGAGAGAGAATGTGCAAGTGTGGGGTCCCCCCAAAAAAATGGCATGCGGTGAAGTTGCTGACTAAACTCTCTCTCTCTCTCTCTCTCTCTCTCTCTCTCTCTCTCTCTCTCTCTCTCTCTCTCTCTCTCTCTCTCTCTCTCTCTCTCAGCAAATAGAAAAGAACGTCAGAAAGTGCAAGTTAAATCATGTGCAAAACGTGTTCCATTTAGCTCCTCCTCCTCCTCCTCCTCCTCCTCCTCCTCCTCCTCCTCCTCCTCCTCCTCCTCCTCCTCCTTCTCCTCCTCCTAGCAACCCAGACTTTGAAGGAAGGGATGGAGGGAAGAAAAGAGGTAAGGGAAAACGTAAGTATAACGGGAAATGAAGAAGGCTAAGACAGATAACGAAAGATTATACTGTAAGTAGGAAGGAAGGGAAGCAGGAGAAATAAAAGGGAGAGGGAGAAGAAATAAACGTAGTAGTATTTACTTAAAGGTGTGACAGGATGACGGTATAGCTTTTAAATCCTGCGCGATGATGTCATAGGTGTGTGTGTGTGTGTGTGTGTGTGTGTGTGTGTGTGTGTGTGTGTGTGTGTGTGTGCAAGCGTGTCTCATGTTTATACACATGCTGGGTATAAAACTAAGAGAAAGTGTGTGTGTGTGTGTGTGTGTGTGTGTGTGTGTGTGTGTGAAGTGGGAAAGGAGAGGGGATATCTGACCACTTACTGCCTCCCTCCCTCCTCTCCTTCCCTCTTTCCTCCCTCTCTCCGCTCCCTTCTCCACCACCACCACCACCACCCAAGGCTCTAGCTGTGGCGGTCAGTCAGTGAGTTAGTGCGAGGCCGTGTAGACGCACGTTCTGAACACACATTCTCACGCCACGCCCCCCAACCCTCACCCCTTTAACCTCAACGCACACGAGCATACGCACACGGCCACGACCACACCTATGTAAACATTTCGTGAAGGTAAACTTTTTTTATTATCACCATTCGTTTTCTATTTTTTAGTTATTTCGCTACATTTATAGTGTGAAATTTTGTACCCGTATGTGTGAACGTGTGTGTGAACGTATGTGTGTGTGTGTGTGTGTGTGTGTGTGTGTGTGCGCGCAAGTGTTCCGAGTGTCACGTTTCACTCAAGTGCCAAGTACGCGGGGATAAGTGGCTTTTTTTCTTCCTTTTTTTTTCTTTCCTTCCTTCCCTTCTTTCTTTTCGCCGTGTGTGTGTGTGTGTGTGTGTGTGTGTGTGTGTGTGTGTGTGTGTGTGTGTGTGTGTGTGTGTGTGTGTGCGCATAAAGTTACACCCCGCCTCACCCCACAACATCATATCTGCTCTCTTCTGCCAGTGTTGGAGCAAGTTTAGTCTCGGGTGGTTGTGTTGCGTCGTGGTGCGTCCTGTTGTGTTGCTGAGGCATGTGTTGTTGAACTAATGTGTTGCTTACTCAGTTCTGTTGTCTTGAGTCACGGGGGCATGTGTTGTTAAGCTAGTGTGTTGCTTAGGCATGTATTGTGTTTGAGTGAATTAGAGGTGTGTGTGTGTGTGTGTGTGTGTGTGTGTGTGTGTGTGTGTGTACGTCAACTTCATCTTGAGAAGAGCGATTGATTGATTGATTCTTTGATTGGCGTCACAAAAATTAGTTTATTTAACGCCTTAACACGAGGAAAGGAAAGTGATGGTGGTGATGGTAGTAGTTGCGATGAGTGGATTTATTAGAGACAGGAATGACGTTTCTAGTGGTCGTTGTAATAGTAATAGTAGTATTAGTAGTTGAAGGTGGTGGTGGTGGTGGTGGTAATCATAGTAGAGTGATGATGGTGATAGTAATGAAGCCAGTGAACGAATTGTAATGATGATAATAATGAATAAGGGTGATGGTGATGAGGGTGATAACGTGGTGGCAGTGATTACATAAAGAAATGGTTATGACTAATAGATGGAAGTAGTGATTGTAATAATAATAATGGTGATCAAGTCGTACAAAACAAAAACAAAACAAAGATGATACAAATACCACAAGCCAACAAAAAAAAAAATAATAATAATAATAATTCGTGAAGCTAATGACAATGATAAACAGTTGGAGTGAACCGTTAAAAGATCATCCTTGCTTGTGACCTATTAGAGGAAGGCCACACGAGGACCCCTAACCGTGACCTGTGACCCCCAAACCTGCCCCTACCTTCTTCCACCTCTACTCTCACCCCTGCCCTTACTTCCTATGTTTGGGAAGAGGAGGTGGCGAGATGGTGATGGGTGTGGTAGGGTGAAGGACGACCTAACTGTATTGGTTGGTGGTGGTGATGGTGGGTGTGGTGGTGTATGGTAAATATGCCAGTTAAAGGTTATACTGAAGTGCATCTAGTAGTAGTAATAGTAGTGGTAGTAGTAGTAGTAGTAGTAGTAGTAGTAGTAGTAGTAGTAGTAGTAGTAGTGGTAGTGGTGTTGGTGGTGATGGTGGTGGTACAGTAGATAATGATGAAAGTAATTATAGGAATAGGATGGTAACTGTACTATTATATAATGAGAGAGAGAGAGAGAGAGAGAGAGAGAGAGAGAGAGAGAGAGAGAGAGAGAGAGAGATCAAACGGAAAAGAAAAAAACACTGAAAATAGAAATAAGAGCGGCAAAGGAAAGAGAAAGTAAACGAAACCAGAAAAAAAAGAAAAAGAAAACCCACTTGTAAGAAAAAGCTGAGTCATAATCAGAGAGAGAGAGAGAGAGAGAGAGAGAGAGAGAGAGGAAGCAGTGATGATGAGGAAGAGGACAGAATTATCGATGATGGTGACTCTCTGAGATTTTCATTATGAATGATGGTGGTGGTGGTAGTGGTGGTGATGATGGTGCTGTGAGGGGGAGAGAAATGGACACAGGATGTTGATAAGTGTGGTGGTGGTGGTGGTGGTGGTGGGAAGAGTAAAGGATCGTGTGATGGTGATGAGGATGTGAGTGTTGACAGGTGTGTGTGTGTGTGTGTGTGTGTGTGTGTGTGTGTGTGTGTGTGTGTGTGTGTGTGTGTGTGTGTGTGTAGGAGTATTCTGGGAAGTGACGACGACTGAAAATAATCATAAAGAAAAAAAAGAAAAGAAAAGAAATAGGCAAGCATTAAAGTGTATGCATCATTTTTAGAACTCCACGTACAATATATATATATATATATATATATATATATATATATATATATATATATATATATATATATATATATATA
>NC_087159.1:12410000-12430000 GCF_035594125.1 Scylla paramamosain
TGACAGTATTATTAGATTATGGTAATAATGATTTTGTTGAAAATTATATCTTTAAGATTATAATAACATTCAATTATGAAGAATCGTAGGGTTTCTTAATGGGGTTATATTATAAATCAGTTGATAATAATAGTAATGTATAATGATAATGAATGATGCCGATAAACACAGCTTTAATATTTCCCACTGCATTTAAAGTATTTTGTAAGCAGTGGAACTGTGATTAACATGCAAATAACTTGAAGTATGGTTAATAAAACACAGTACATTTTCACAACCTTCAAGTCATCTTCCCCATAAATTATGTATAGTGAAGGAAAAGACTTTCTCTCTCTCTCTCTCTCTCTCTCTCTCTCTCTCTCTCTCTCTCTCTCTCTCTCTCTCTCTCTCTCTCTCTCTCTCTCTCTCTCTCTCTCTCTCTCTCTCTCTCTCTCTCTCTCTCTCACACACACACACACACACACACACACACACACACACACACACACACACACACACACACACACACACACACACACACACACACACACACCATTCACTGTATACCATACCACAAATCCCCTCAGAACAAGACAGCAACAAGTAGAAGCCATACATGTAATGTCTGAGGTCTCTCTCTCTCTCTCTCTCTCTCTCTCTCTCTCTCTCTCTCTCTCTCTCTCTCTCTCTCTCTCTCTCTCTCTCTCTCTCTCTCTCTCTCTCTCTCTCTCTCTCTCTCTCTCTCTCTCTCTCTCTCTCTCTCTCTCTCTCTCTCTCTCTCTCTCTCTCTCTCTCTCTAGAGAGCAATAATGATTTACTTATGACAGCCAAAAGCTTAAAAGATTACATTCATGTTTATTTTCCATCTGATCTGTCTTCACTGCTACCACCTCTATCATCACCATCATTTAAACCCCAACCTTTGCTCACTAAACAAAGCAGATCAGAGGTCCTTATATCAAGCAAGTGGAAGTTAAAAGTCACATGAAAGATTACGAAGGGAAGCGAGTCACAGTGAGTCACACTTCCCTTCATACAGTCGTGCCCAGTAGCAGAGTAACATCACAGTCGCATCCATATTCTGAAACTCTTTGCTGTCACACCACAACTATTTAAAAAAAACAGACATTTGATTAGCTGGGTTCTCAAGAGTGTTTCTCCTTTTCATATTGTAGTAATCTTGTTCACATGTCTAGAACTATAAAAACACCCTTAAAAACCCATGTGATTTCATCTTGAGTCTTTTGAATGTTGTAGAGGTGTGGGCAGAAGTGTTTTGGAATTTGTCTGATCTGCTGGCACTCTCCTCACAAAGCCTGACAACTGATAGGGTCTTAGCAGATCAGAGGAAGTAAGACTTTGGGAAAACTTTAAGCACAGTGGAAGTAAGTGTGGCAGGCTACTTTATATCTGACCATGACTGTACCACTCACATATGGGGCAGATCCTAAATGCCACAGTGCTAATTATGATAGCAACAATGTCACTGGCATAACAGGGTGTCTCATTGTAGGAACAACATGCATAATGGTTGCCAGGGTTAAAAATAGAATGAATGGGGAGCATGAATGAAAATGGGCAATATCTGAGTGTGGAAATAGATGAATAGCACTTATCACTACAAAATGGTGTTACCAGGATTGAGAATAATAGAAGATAAAAAAGATGAAAAGATGATAAGTATGAATTAAGGAAATAGACTGAATGGTACTAATTAGTGTTATGAGAATTGACAGCAGTAAGAGATAGAAAGATCTGATAATGAAGAATAGAGGAATGAGAAACATGACTGAAAGGAAAATGGAAGATATCAAAGTGAAGAAACAGATCAAATAGTATAGATCAGAATTTACAGTAATGAGAGATAGTAAGGTGATACCAGGCATAAATATCAGCTGTCACTAAAATAGGTATGAGACAGGCTGCTGTTTGATAAAGACCATGATTCATATGTGGTAAAGGATACAAGCCCTTAGAGGAAAGAAAAAATAGTTGGATATAATGGCAAGTAGGCTTAAGAAGAATGAAAGGTGATCCAGAAGGCCTTGCAGCTCACAGGTGACAGATAAGTGTTGTCCTCCCACACACTCATATTTCTGATTCACCTCCTGTTCCCTTATTGGATTTTAAAGATAGTTGAAGGTGAATATAAACAAGCCTATAAATTGATGGTGCTTGAAAGGAGTGAAAGCGAAGTTGATTGACACAAGCATAAAGTAAGATATTTGAAAGGAGTGAAAGTGAGGTGGTTCATTTTATTATTGGCTATAAAGATTAATAGTTAAATGCCTGAAAGAATGTAGAACTAAACTTAATAGATAAGAATAGAGAAGTATAGAGGAGTGTATATTGATTAAAAGGAACCTTGTTTTGATCATATGGAACAATGGAGGCATGGGAGGCAACATTAGGAAAAGAACTGTGTAAAGTTGAAATTTTATTTTATTTTTATTTTTTTTATGTAGTAGGGACACTGGCCAAGGGCAACAAAAATCCAATAAAAAAAAATGCCCACTGAAATGCCAGTCCCATAAAAGGATCAAAACAGTAGTCAAAAATTGATGAATAAGTGTCTTGAAACTTCCCTCTTGAAAGAATTCAAGTCATAGGAAGGTGGAAATACAGAAGCAGGCAGGGAATTCCAGAGTTTACCAGAGAAAGGGATGAATGATTGAGAATACTGGTTAACTCTTGCATTAGAGAGGTGGACAGAATAGGGGTGAGAGAAAGAAGAAAGTCTTGTGCAGCGAGGCCACGGGAGGAGGGGAGGCATGCAGTTAGCAAGATCAGAAGAGCAGTTAGCATGAAAATAGCGGTAGAAGACAGCTAGAGATGCAACATTGCGGCGGTGAGAGAGAGGCTGAAGACAGTTAGTTAGAGGGGAGGAGTTGATGAGATGAAAAGCTTTTGATTCCACCCTGTTTAGAAGAGCAGTATGAGTGGAAACCCCCAGACATGTGATGTATACTCCATACATGGATGGATAAGGCCCTTGTACAGAGTTAGCAACTAGGGGTGTGAGAAAAACTGGCAGAGATGTCTCAGAATGCCTAACTTCATAGAAGCTGTTTTAGTCAGAGATGAGATGTGAAGTTTCCAGTTCAGATTATAAGTAAAGGACAGACTGAGGATGTTCAGTGTAAAAGAGGGTGACAGTTGAGTGTCATTGAAGAAGAGGGGATAGTTGTCTGGAAGGTTGTGTCGAGTTGATAGATGGAGGAATTGAGTTTTTAAGGCATTGAACAATACCAAGTTTGCTCTACCCCAGTCAGAAATTTTAGAAAGATCAGAAGTCAAGCGTTCTGTGGCTTCCCTGCATGAAATGTTTACCTCCTGAGGTGGAATGGCTACAAGGGTCAAATGAAACATGCTAAAGTAATTTGGCCACATGGAAGGTGAGATGATATGCCCTGGATGCAAGAAAGACCACCTGTGTGATAGAAGAGTGCAGTAATAGAGGGTATTATATAAGAGGAAATAGAAAAGGGAGAATGAAAGGATTAGAGGATCCAAGGACTGAAGTAGATATAAACTCCTGTTTTTGCCATATCATGTGGGAATTGTCAGAAATGGGTGTCAGATATAGATAGTATCTCTCTCTCTCTCTCTCTCTCTCTCTCTCTCTCTCTCTCTCTCTCTCTCTCTCTCTCTCTCTCTCTCTCTCTCTCTCTCTCTCTCTCTCTCTCTCTCTCTCTCTCTCTCTCTCTTGTTGTCCCTAGCCAGTGCCCTTCTTATATTTTAAAAAAAATTATGTGTAACTAACTCCTTTTACCTTCCCTAACAGAAATGGTCGGCCGGAGGTGTCGGGTGGTCTTTAGCTACACCCCACAGCACGACGACGAGCTGCCACTGTGTGTAGGGCAGACCATCAATGTGCTACAGGAGGTGGAGGAAGGCTGGTGGAAAGGTGTGCTGGACGGACAGGTCAGTTGCTTCTTACATGGCAGCAGACACACACTCACTCTCTCTCTCTCTCTCTCTCTCTCTCTCTCTCTCTCTCTCTCTCTCTCTCTCTCTCTCTCTCTCTCTCTCTCTCTCTCTCTCTCTCTCTCTCTCTCTCTCTCTCTCTCTCTCTCTCTCTCTCTCTCTCTCTCTCTCTCTCTCTCTCTCTCTCTCTCTCTCTCTCTCTCTCTCTCTCTCTCTCTCTCTCTCTCTCTCTCTCTCTCTCGTTTTCCTCTCCATGGTGTGGTGAGCCGTGCCAGATGGAGCTTCTGTGGCATGGCAGGATGCTGGGTCTGTTGTAACTTTTGTCATTGGGAATTGTTTAGCTTGTTTATTTTGTTGTGGGTTTGATAAAGTAAAGTTGTCATTCTCTCTCTCTCTCTCTCTCTCTCTCTCTCTCTCTCTCTCTCTCTCTCTCTCTCTCTCTCTCTCTCTCTCTCTCTCTCTCTCTCTCTCTCTCTCTCTCTCTCTCTCTCTCTCTCTCTCTCTCTCTCTCTCTCTCTCTCAGTTTAGGTTGGCAAGTGTACTTCTTGAATGACTTTTTTTCCTCTCCTATAGATTTAGCTATAGTAACTTATGTGCCATTTTACAAGAAAATTAATAAACAATAATAATAACGATTATTGTTGTTATTTTTGTTGTCATTATGTATTATTATTGTTGTTATTTAAATTTAATTACAATTTGTATAACTTATCAAAATAGTTTAAACTTGTATTTCATGTGCATTTTATGTCATATTCATGTACATATTCTAGAAGCACAGTAAAGTCCATCATTGTAGTCCTTGTCTGTGTATGTGTCATCACTTACCTCATTACCTTTTATATCAACACTTTAATGAGTCAATTTGGAACTCATGTGCTGAGTGTTCATGCTTTGTTTCTTTACTGCTGGCTAGGTGGGGATGTTTCCCTCCAACTTTGTTGAGGAGCTGGCAGAAGACAACAACACCAAGCAACCAGAGTCCTGCCTTGAGAACATCAACAACCAGCTCAATGTGAATGGCAGAGGTGAGCACCAACCAGGACTTCTCGCTGTGTTTGGTTTTAAGAGTTAACATATGACATTGCCATATAAGTAATGGCAATAGTGATGGCAAAGTTGGAAAGTTGTAAAGGTTGTATGATATGAAAGCTGATTAGCTTGGACATTGCTGCTAATTATGTGGGTGATAAGATTATCTTTTCACTATTATCTATGTCAGTTTTTTAGATAATTGATTATCTTTGCCACCTGTCTCCATATCCAAATTAATAAAATTTTGATAGAAAACACTCATCAAAAAACATCATGCAGAGAAATAAAGTTAGACTGGCAATGATGAATGAATGATTATAAGAAAATAAATTTACTTTGACTCATGCCACTTCATGCCACTCATGCCAGGCTCTCCAGCAGCTGATATCAAGCCTAACCAAGTGCAGGATCAGAAGAAAGAGGAGGGCATGAAGCAGGAGCCAGTCATCACCTCCAACACACCTGCCACCACCACCACCACCACCACCACTAATGGGTCAGCTAAGATTCTGAGGTCTTGGTGGGTCTTCTGCCTTCCAGCCTATCCACAAAGCCAAGGATTCACTGCCAAAAGAAAATGGTGAGCACTGTACAGGCATTTTGTAATTTACTTACAAATACACCAATGTCAGCCTGTCCTGTGTCCTGATTTATAAATATGGAATTTTGCCTTTGGGAATGAAAATTTTAGAAATATCCTTAAGAATAATGGAACATGCTTTAAATGGACCAAAAAAAAAAAAAAAATACACCATTGCAATTTATGAATTTTCCATTTATGAAAGTTTGTTCCAAAGACAACTAATTTATATATAAATCATAATTCATGTAAAAATAAGGACAAGGAACATAGGAGAAGACTTCAGAAAATATACAAATAATGCATAAAATAGATGTGAAAAAATAAGAGTGCAGACAGAAAAAATATAATTTTGAGAAATTGAATTGCTAAATATTGACCCTTTCACTGTGATATGTAACAGTTCACAGTATTAGAAGCAGTGTGTGAAATCTTTATAAATATCTACAAGAAAGAATAAACTTTTTAATTTTTTGCCAGTATAATGTTTGGAGGTTGCTGTAGAACAAGAAAAGACTGGTTCATCAAGGAAAGATGTGCCAAATAGTAGTGAAGAGGTTACAGGTCTAAAATCAGTTAACATATATTCTAACAAAACTTTTTAGCTCATTGATTTGCTAAGCACTGACCCTCCCCACCCAGGCCAGTTGAAGAATTTCCGTGACCTGCCCCATAAGCTGCCTCCTGCCCTGGAGCCCAAGGGAGAGAAGGTCACCTCCAAGACAGACAAGACCCGGATGAACGCCTTGGAGAGAGCCACAGGGACCAGCAGTGACGAGAAGACTAAGGTACAAAGGGTATAAAATTGAAACATTCCTCTTGGCCTGTTGTAAATTTTCTCTCTCTCTCTCTCTCTCTCTCTCTCTCTCTCTCTCTCTCTCTCTCTCTCTCTCTCTCTCTCTCTCTCTCTCTCTCTCTCTCTCTCTCTCTCTCTCTCTCTCTCTCTCTCTCTCTCTCCTCTCTCCTCTCTCTCTCTCTCTCTCTCTCTCTCTCTCTCTCATAAAATAAAGAGGGTTAGCCAGATTACTTTTTAGACAGTTCCTAAACTGCAATTCATATTCAATTTAATGTAATATAATAAAGATAGAATGTAGTAGTGATGGTGGTGATGGTAACAATATTAACTGCTGCAGGTGGAGAATGCAGCCAAGACAGACCACCATAACTCCACTACTACAAACCATCCACACCATCCCCCTCCGCCACAACTGCCACCCAAACCTGGTAAGCTCTGATCACCAGTAATCATACCATAATCCAAAAGTGCTAGAAACTCACTTATTTTATTCCTTTTTGTTTTATTCTGCATATTTTTTGTTTGTGTGTATGTGTTTGTGCACTTACTCCCCATCTGCATCACATGTCTTCCCCCTTCATCAGTGCGAGAGTTGGCGCGGGTGTTGTTCCCCTACACAGCTGAGCATGAAGATGAGTTGGAGCTGCGGGAGGGAGATATCATCACAGTGTTGTGCAAGGAACTGGAGGATAAGGGCTGGTGGAAGGGTGAGCTGGCAGGCAACGTTGGTGTCTTCCCCGACAATTTTGTGGAGCTGCTCAGTTCAGAAGAAGTGGTGAGTATGATGCCTTGAAGAATCTCTTACGGTGGATGTGTTAACAAGTGCTTGGGGGTTGTGTGGTTGAGGGGAAAACTGTCTTCTGGATATCATAGGTATTTCTCATTATAATGCTGTTAGAAAGAATGATTTTCAGTTTATTATCAAAAATTATCATTATTGTCACTGTAACCCACCTCCTGTACTAGGCACTAAGCAAATAGCCATGTTCTTCACTTTATTGTGTGGTAATGATAATAATGAAAAAAATCATAACCTGAGAATAGCTTGGAAGATATCTGCAGTTATATGGATTTATTTATTTAGATTTATCAGACTTCATTATGGATTTAATTCATTTCTGCTTCACATGTCAGTAAAGACACATGCACACAATTAATTAATGGGTAATTAATGGGTCTTGGAGGTTGTCTGGAGATGAAGAATATAAGAATGTATGGATAAATAGGGATATGGATAAGACTGAAAGGTTGAAGCAAAAGGAGCAAAAGGAGGCTAAACAAAAAAAACGAACAACAAACGGAGGAGGAGAAGAAATTTTCTGGAGAGTAAGAGATATGAGAATAAAGAAATGGTACATCAAACAGTAAGTAAGGTATGTTATACTAATGTAAATGGATTAATGTTAACTAAAATGGAATTAAATGAATTGTTAAACAGAACTGCACAGGATGTTGTTGTACTATGTGAGATAAAATGGAAAAATGAATGGGGAACTCCTGACATTGGTGATGATAAATATGATTTATGGATGAAAAATAGAAGTGACAAGGGATGAGAGGGAGTGATCATTCTGACTAAAAATTATGTTAAAGTGGAGAAGGTAATAAAAAGTGAAGACAAGTCTGAAATTGTACAAGTGATTAGAAGTGGAAATGTAAGGATAATTAATTATGTAGGAGAGTATGTGCCACCTATGACCAATGCTTGGTGAAAAGAAGAGCACAAAGAGATGTTGGTAGATGTGTTAAAAGGTCTTGAAAAGATAGTGATGGAAAGCAGTGATATAGTTATTGTTGGTGATTCCAATTGTAAGGAGACATTGACAACTACTGGAAGTGAGAATTCATGGAGTAATAGACTATTAAACTGGGCGGTGGAAAACTTGATGACTCAATGGGTTGATTGTGATACCAGATTTAGTGGGAGAGATAAACCATCAAGACTTGATTTAGTGTTACCAAGGACATGGAAATTATTGAAACTATACACTATGATAGCCCTCTAGGTAAAAGTGATCATGTGTTGATGGAATTTAATTTGAAAAATGAAAATGTAATCATTGATGAAAATTATAAGGTGAAAAGATTTAAATATAGTAAAATATTGAAAAATTGAGAAAGTACTTTGTTGCCATAGACTGGAAAGACTTTGAAGATGCAGAAGATGTTCAGAAAAAGTGGGATGAATTTATAAGGATATACAATTCTGCTGTGGAGAAATTTGTGCCCAGAGAAGGAATGAGATGTAGAAAGGGTAAAGAATGGTTCAGTACAAAAAGCAAAGAGGCTAGAAATTGTAAGTCAAATGCTTGGAATAGATGGAAGAAGAGGAAAACTGAGAGGAGATGGGAGGAATATATTGATGTTAGAAACAAGTACATTGAGATAATAAGAATGGAGAGAAGAAACTATGAAAGAGATATAATATATAAGTGTATAAATGAACCCAAACTATTCTTTAGACATATTAATGGGAAGATGAAGAAGGAAGATGTATCAAGATTGAAAGTTGAAGGAAAAATTTATGAGGATGCACAGGACATGGCAGAGGTTATGAACAATAGTTTCAGATCAGTATTTACTGTGGAAGGGGAGTTTGATTACTGGAAGGGATAAGTTGGTGAGGAATATACTAAGTACAGTCTAGTCAGTTATGTGGAAATACTAAAGATGATGGAAGAACTTGATATAAATAAAGCAACTGTTCCAGATGGAGTATCAAACTGGATATTGAAGGAATGTAGAGAACAACTGGCTGATAAAATTCACAGTTTAGTGGTGACATCACTATCACAGGGAAGAGTACCAAAAGATTGGAAGAGAGCAAAAGCATCATTCAAAGGAGGAAGTAAGGAAAACCCACTAAATTATAGACCATTGTCCTTGACTAGTGTTCTAGGAAAACTATGTGAAAGAACAATAAAGGAAAGATGGATGAAACATCTGGAAAGAGATAAAGTTTTGGTAAATTGTCAGTTTGGATTTAGGTGGGGAAGATCATGCTCCATGAACTTATTGTCCTTTTATTCAAGGATAGTCAATATTGTGCAGGAGAGAGACAGATGGGTGGATGGTGTCTACTTAGAATTTAAAAAATAATTCGACAAGATACCACACTGAAGATTGCTATATCAGATAATAAATTATGGTAAAATTTGAGGAAAACTGCTGGAGTGGATGGAGGATTATCTGGATGATAGAGAGATGAGAATTGTAATACAAGACCAAAATTCATCTTGGCTGAAAGTAACTAGTGGTGTCCCACATGGGTTATTGTTGGGTCCGATAATGTTTGTAATATATGTGAACAACATAAATGAAGAAATAGATAGTTATATGAACTTATTTGCGAATGATGCTAAGCTGATGAGAAAGATAGAAAATGTAAATGACTGTATAGTACTGCAAGATGATTTAGATAAGATAAGTAGATGGAGTAAATCTTGGCAAATGGAATTCAATTTAAGTAAATGTAAAGTAATGGAGTTTGGTAAGAGTAAGAAAAATACAATATCATTATGAGATGGATGGTGTGAAGTTAAAGAAGTCAAAAGAGGAAGTGGATTTGGGAGTAACAATTACTGAAAATTTGACTCCGGACAGACACATTGATAAAATTACTGGAGAGACAATGAATTTGTTAAAAATAATAAAAATGGCATTCTCATATTTGGATGAAGGAATGATAAAAAGGTTGTTGATTTCCATGATAAGACCAAGATTGGAATATGCAGCAATGGTGTGGTCTCCTCATACAAAGAGGAATATTGTAAAATTAAAAAGAGTACAAAGAGCAGTCACCAAGGTGGTTCCAGAGTTGAGCAAGTCAGCCTATGAAAAGAGAATTAAAAATGTTGGAAATTCCTACCCTTAAAAATAGGAGAGAGAGATTTAATAAACATCTATAGAATGATAAATGATATGGAAAATGTGGACAAAAAATGTTTTATAAATTTAGACACACAGAGTACAAGGGGACACAGTAAGAAGCTGAAGAAAGTTAACTGTAGATGAGACATCAAGAAGTATAGTTTTCCTCATAGAAGTGTGAACAAATGGAATGAACTCAGTGAAGGCGTTGTCAGTGCTGTAACTGTCCATGCTTTTAAGACCAAACTGGATAGATATATAGACAGTATAATATGAGATTACTTCCCTCTCATAAACCACAACTAGGTAAAACTAGGTAAAAACATACACACACACACACACACACACACACACACACACACACACACACACACACACACACACACACACACACACACACACACACACACACACACACACACACACACACACACACACACAGTTAAGATGGTCAGTTCTCAAGCTGAGACAGTAGGCTGAGTGGTGTGACAAGTAGGTCTTCTGTATGTGGTGTGTTAACAAGTAGGTCAGTGAAGGCCAGTAAAGGAGGTTGTGTCTTTCTGGTATGGGAGGTAGTAATCTTGTTAGGCTCAGGTTGTCTCTGCTTCTCTAGTCCTCCCTTCCTTCCTTCCCTCCTCTCTCTCCAGTTGTCAGTGATTATTGAGTGTTTCTCAGCTGAGGTGTTAGTCACTCATACATGCTCTCTCATTTACTGTAGAGAAGACTATGATGTAAAAAAAAGTTATGCCTGTACCTTAGAACACTGTGATGATTCCCTTGCATTCTTGCATTCTACATATTCATAGATCACTTCTCTCATCATATGCGTATGTGGCATTTGTGGCATATGTGAAACAGAAATTGCCAGTGATGCTTATGTATTTATTATCTTTGTAACAATCATGGCTGGCACCAACAAGGCTAGGAAGGTGAGTGAACCCACTTTTCTTCCTCCCTGTTAATCACATCCTAAGCACTTCCTTCCTTATGCACCCTCACACACCCTTTCCGTTACTGCCCTTTGAGAACATTTAGTAAGTCTAAACCATATGTCCAACTCAACTCCAATTCCTCATTACCCTTATCTCCACATCTTATGTATTGCAGAGCAAGAACTGCTATTCCATTGTTTTATTGTTGTAAGGGGAGGATAATATGTCTGTTAATTCCATATTCTTATTCCCAGTATCCTTATACCACACATCTTAAGTGGTGTACATTTTATTCTGTACTTAGGCATAAGTTTTACTAAATTATTAATGCATGTAGTTTGTATGTTTTATGCCATTCTAGCGACTTTTTTTTTTTTTTTTTTTTTTTTTTTTAAGTTTCATTGTTTGCATTTTAGGCTAAACCACCACGGCCTGAGAAGCCTGCAGCAGTATTAGCTAAGAAAGGATCACCAAGTAGTTCAGCTGACAGCACACCCACCAGCACTCTCAACAAGTCAGGTAAGATACCACTCAAATGTCCTTTATATGATGTGGCACTCTTGTCACCAATATGTAAATGTTATCAGTGTCTCACTTGTGTATGCTGTAATGAAGAGAGTTTGTTGGAGTCCATTTGAAGCAGTAGGTTGTTGGCAATGCCAGACTTAATCTATTATTTATAGCATTGCATTTAAGTTTAGGAGATCCTTGTTTCAATCTGTGGTATGCACCTTTTAGAAAACTTCTTTGTGTAGTTCTCTTGTGCAGTTCACTTTGTCACAGTTCCTGAAATATGAGGATTACCTTATCTACTTTCATGAATGATTGTGGCATTCTTCATGTTATTTTCTCTTAACTAGTTGGATGCAACTTAACATTCATTAGTGACATTGTACTGCCACCTGTCCAGATTTTGCAAACTTAATCTTTATATATGTAAACTCTCCATACTAATTCTACTGTTATGGTTTATTTAATTTTCATCTTAACCACCCAGCTCCTTAACAAAAATGTATCTGCTGCTTTGTTTACCTGTAGCAGTTTATCTCACTTACATAACAGTTTCCCTTCTCCTAAAAAATGGCATGATAGTTCTAAAGGTAGATGTTGAGTGGAACTTGGTATTGATTAGATAGTATGTTATCAGCAACCAGGCAGGTCAGTAGCTCACGAGTCCACCTACCTCGCTTCCCTAGTTTTCTGGTGCCTCTGTGCCTTCACCTGTGTGTTGTCATTGCTGATCTGTTGTGCATTGGAAAGTCTAACAACATTCGACATCCCAAGACAGTGTTGATTGTTTATATCATGCATGATGCATGAGGTTAGCGTGAGAAAGATTTATATTGGATTTGACTCCCTAAAAGACATCCACATAACCATCTTAATATTTTCATTACTCAGAGTCCTTAGATTACTCACAAAATAATTAACTGGGAACAGCTTTAAATTTTATTTGATAAAGGTTGATTAGGATAAAAACTGAACAGTTAGTGTTTCCTGAATCATGGAGATGTCATGGTTTATAGACTGATAAATGTATCATTATTTTTATCTAAAAATATCTTTCAAGCAGTTGTTGTAATATATAAATAAGTGACAATGACAACCAGTATTGTTTATAAAGTTGTCAATGTCATTACATGCAAGTATTTTTCAAGTCATCTACATGATTAGCAGAGAGAGAGAGAGAGAGAGAGAGAGATTCTTTTTAACTTACTGATACTATTACTCCCTCCATCAGGCAAAGAACCACTGCCTTCTCCTATAGAAAAAGAACCACCACCACCTCTACCAGAAAAAAAGGTTTCTGCCCCACCTCCTCCTGAGAAAAAGCCCACCTCTCAAGCTTCCCACAGTGTGTCTGAGCCTCATGAGGGTGCCCCACAACCCCACCACACAATCTCTCACCCAGCCATGCCCAAGAACACCAAGAAGACTGCACTGAAAGGTGAGAGCTGGGTCCGTAAAAAGAAATGTCAATGATAGGTGATTCTGAATTATCCTCATTACATTCTCATTCTTGAGTGTAAAGTATTAATCATCATAACTTCATCTGGACTGTATTTGATCACTCCATCTCCCTTACCTGGACAGAAGATGGGAGCAGCCTCATCTTAGACACAGATGGGGAGAAACTTACCCATGTTACCCAGAACCGCCCCAAAGGTCCTTCCCACCGGCGTCCACCCTCAGGACTCTTCAAAGAGAACGTGAGTGATGATTATCCTCCATTATGGTGCATCTCATACCAAGTTATGTTGCCATGTTATAGGAATTTAACCATTTTGGTGCATTACAGGAATTTTCATGTCCATATAAATGAAGGAATAATCTGAATGAAAGATGTAGAGAGCAGGAATGGTCCATTTTCTTGCAATATACAACACTTCTCAATACTAAAAACAATGTGTGAAATCTCTATAAGCATCTACAAGAATTAAAGAGGTTAAAAGGATATATTTTGCAATTTCTAGACTGTATAGTCTTTAGAGGTGGCTGCCAAACAAGAAGAAATATTTCAGAGTGGTTAACAATCAAGGAATGATGTGCCAAATAGTAGTGAAAGGGTTAATGTAAATTATATACAGGATCTGGAGATTCATTTTCAAGAATTTTTTTTATTGGCTGACAGCTTCTGTCTAGAGGTTTATCAATTGCTGATAGGAAATGATTGATTGGTATGTAATATTATCAGAGGCTGCTTCTTCAAGGTGAAACATCACATACAGGTAAATATCAGATGAAGCTTCCAAGTTCCCGAAATTTATAAAGGTATTGGTGCTTGAAATGACCATGATTGTATTTTTAGTAATCTCAACTCCAGCTTTTTTTTTCACTAAGATTTTTCTCATCATCTGTATCCATCATACTGGTGAGAGCTACTCATATGTGGAGTGTTCTGACAGCATGTATATAAGTGGAGGGATTGTGAACCACATTATTGTGGTATTGTATAATACACAGTCAACCACATTGCACACACATGCTTGGTTTCAAACACTAACTAAGGAAATTAGAGTAGATTATTATTCACTTTGATGTCTCAGTAAATAAATCACCTAAGAAAGCTGCTGGCACGCATTCAGCTGTTCAGTCTCACTTTGTGCTTTACCCAGTCTCCTTCACACACTTTTAACAGAAGCTGTCACTAACCTCTTCAGATATTAGTGCAGTTGTTATGATTCAAGACAGTGATTAGAACAAGGAAGTCCACCTTAATAAAATTGCCTATTTTACCAAGGAGCTTTCTTGCCAGGAAAGTATATTACTTTTGGTTGCACCTTTTCACTGTGTTTGTACATATCATCACCAGCTTCTGTTGATTCCACTGCAGGACAAAAGTCTCCCCTAACTATGTATGTAAGTCTCCAAAGAATTACAAATTCAGTATTACTTTACTCTTTTTAATACACACTTATCATTGCCTAGATTTCAATGAGGTGTGAATCTGAAAATTTTGCAATTCAGAATGTATAGATGTTTATATATGAATTTTTGTGTTAACTGAGAAGTATTGTTTTCTGTCAAGGAGTATGCAGACTCACCAGCTTTTTTGCATTGTCCTTGGATCTGCACAGCATTGTCCAATTGCCTGTTATTGTCTGTCCAAGCCATGTAGTACACAAACCTGCATTGGAAAGAAAATTTGACTCAAAGTGGCCTGTATAGAGCTTAATTGAGAGGTGCAGTGGGCACTCTCTGAGGTGGGTCAAGGATATATGGTATTGTATTATTCTCTTATGCGTCTGTCCCTGCCTGGGTGTGGGTTTAACCAAGCACATCTCTTTCTCTCTTTCTACCCCCTCCATCCCTCCTGCTGCCACTGCTGTTGCCACTGCAGATGAAAAACCAAAACAACGATGAAACAGACTCTCCTCTCCCCCCAACCCCTGAGGACAAGCTCGACCATGTAAGTGACCCCAAAGCTGCTAAGATGCTGTGAAGTCGTGCTGTCTTTCCCATGCTATCCTAAGACTTTTTTGTTCATAGCTGCTTGTTAACAATGAATGGAAACTACTTTCATTGTTTTGTATCCTTGCAAGGCTATTTTACTGAAAACTCTATATGAATTAGTGAGGTTTTTTTCTCTTTTGAATGCTATCTTTTGTTCTCCAAGTTGTATCCTCTGCCATGTTTGTTTATTTATTTATTTATTTATTCAGTTTAATTTAATTTAAGTTATTTTATTTTAGTTTAGTTTACTTTACTTTACTTTAGTTTAATTTATTTATTCATTATTATTATTTTTATTTTTATTTGTGTATTTATTTATTTATTTGTTTATTTATTTATTTATTTATTTTACTTTACATTTTTTTTTCATTTTTATTTATCTATTTTAATTTTAATTTTATTTTGTATTTTTGTTTGTTTATTTATTTATTTATTTTTATTCTATTTATTTATTCATTTATTTTTATTTATTTATTTTTATTTTGTTTTTATTTATTATTTATTTTATTTATTTATTTATTTATTTATTTATTTTATTTTATTTTTTTATTTTTGTTTTTTTCATTTATTTATTAATTAATTAATTTATTTATTTTATTTTTATTTATTTTTTATTTATTTACTTATTTATTTATTTATTATTTTATTTATTTAATTTATTTATTTATTTATTTTTTTTTATTTATTTATTATTTATTTTTTTATTTTATTTTTATTTTATTTTTTGCATGGGTGGGTGGGTGTGAGGTGTGGGTGCGTGAGTTGTGGGGTGTGGGTATGACTGCAGACTGAATACAAGAAGTTAGTACTCAAGAGCAAGTTCATAGAGTTTTGAATCCATTATCTTGGTTTCCTAGGATATAGGATATAATTAGCTTGGCAACCATATGAAGATTTAAAGAATGAAAGATTGAAGGGCTCATGGATGGATGCATGCCCCTTATTGCAAGACAACCTGCCATGCTTTCAATTTTCCTTCCTCTTAAATGCAACTATCTTCAGCTTAGGAAATGTGTACCCTATCTTAGTGTTTTGGTCCAGGCTTTAATTACATTACTATTACTGATAGTGTGTGTGTGTGTGTGTGTGTGTGTGTGTGTGTGTGTGTGTGTGTGTGTGTGTGTGTGTGTGTGTGTGTAATATCTGTGATAAAAAGATAAGAATAGCTGAGAGTAGGTGGTGAGCAGAGCCTCAGTCCTTGTGTCCTGGCATGAGGGAGTCAGAGGTGCAGTTGTCATCAGCTAAAGTGTGGTGTGTGGGTGTGTCTTTCCATCTTGATTTCTCTACACACTAGTTTGTCATCAAGGTCTTCCAGGACCCTCACAATCCTCATAACACACTCCATGATGAAGAAGTTGTGGCGTCGCTCATATACTGATGTAGGTTGTCACTATGTTCGTCTGTCTTTATATGCCTATGGTGTGACTGAAAAAGAAGTACTCCTGACTTCTGATACTATTATATTCTAACAGATGCTGATTATGTTTCATGTCTGTAATAACACTAGGAAGTTTGTCACTGTCTGTGAAACATGTTATGAATCATGAGTTTTATTATGATAGTTAAGCTTGAGCTTTTGAAGATGGTATGAAGACATTGAATTGTGTTGGAAAGTGTATAGCAAGGTGGATATGCATTGCTATCTTCAAAGAAACAGCAAACAATGGAATAGTTGAGAAGCCATGTAGAAATTACATCCGTAAAGTGATAGAGTGAATGAACTGTACTGGTTTGGCCTTGCAGAGAGAAAATGCAAGAATAAGTAGATGTTATGTTTATCAGATTCATGCATTTAGCAGGTTTATTATAAATTTGTAAAACTATTAAGATGTGGTACCATAGGAGGGATATGCAAATGGGTAGTTTGTTATAAAACTCACCATATACAAACATTCACTAAACATGTCTAAGGAGAGTAACAGAGGAAGCAATTTATATTATATTACCATCATCTATTTTTATTATATGAGATACTATTTCCTGTTTACTTAGATAATAGGTAAGTAGGTGGGAGGATGGGATGGGCTGTGTATGTTTGCCTACAGACTGTGATGAAAAGGCCCAGGGGTGCTATCTTATCTGACCTACTGCACAGAGGGATTAACAGTTAGATAAGATTCCAGTGAGATAAAAAAAAAATAAAAATAAACAAAAAAGACTAAATAATCAGTTGAAGTAATAAGTGAAGGATCATTGGTCAAAGATAGCCTTCTCAGAAATGGACTGATAACCTTTCATTGTTTGTCTTTACCTTTGCTTATACCAAAAAAATTAATTTTACTTATGTAAGAAAGGGAAAAAAGTTACAGTTTTTTGTCATGTTGTGGGACTATTTACATTAAGTGGTAGGATTGGAGGAATATATCTTCTGTATTTCTAGCATTTTGTAAAACATGACTAAAAAGAAGGAGAGTAGAAATTCAGAATCCCCTCCTGTGTACTTTAATTCTTGTATCAAGAAAAGGTGTGCTGTCTTGCTTCAGTTACTGCTCAATAAAGGTGATTTTGCTCTAGGTTTTTTGGAAATATAGTATAGTTTAATCTTTATCTTTGATTCCTTGCTCTGTCATATTTGTGTTTGTATGTGTGTGTGTGTGTGTGTGTGTGTGTGTGTGTGTGTGTGTGTGTGTGTTTTGAAAAGAAAAGTTGGATTACAAAGGACTGGGGTGAGGGGGAGATAGGAAAAGATGGTGGATAAAGTGTGTGAAAAAGAGAAGTACAGGGGAAGGTAGAAAGTGTTCAGGGATTCCAAGAAGCTGTTGTGTATATGGGAGTGTGTGAGATAGAGTATTTAATCCTTTCATTGTTTGTTGAACATACAGTCAGTGACATTTGCAACTTCCCTCTTCTCAGTCTGAAAAAAAATCTGCATGGAGAAAATAACTACATGGTAACTTAGGTTAGCCCCTCATATGTTTTTGAAAGCATAGTATAATGAATTCAGTGTTGGACATATTAACAGAAGGGAAAGTTATCTTTTGTGACTGCTCCTTGCTTTAGCTAACAAAACAGTTGTGTTGGTTTTAAACAAAGTGTTCTACTGAGGTAATGTGCAATGTCTGGAAAATATACAGGCCATGATTATATAGTAAAAATGTAAGAGTTTTACTAGAATGGTGAAACAAATTGAAAAATACATCACATAACTATTGCCAATGAAAAGACTGTGAGTGTGTTGGTGAAGAAATTGAGTGATGAGGGACACAAGGATGTGCCTTACCACAAACATGGTGGTGGGCTGTTCCCAAAATGTTTGACAACACTATCAAGAGACAGGTACATTTTCAGTTCACAGCAAAACAAAAAAAAAAATAAATAAATAAAAAAATTGGTGGCCCACCATCATATTTGTGGTGAGGGACATCCTTGCATCCCTCATCACTCAATTTCTTCACCAATGCACTCAGTCTTTTCACTGCAGTAATTATATGGCTTATTTTTCACTTATTTGTTTCACCATTTTTTGTAAAACTCTAATACTTGTACTATGTACTCATGGTCTGTATATTTTTCAGGCATTGCTCATTACCTCAGTAGAACGCTTTGTTTAAAACAAACAGCTGTTTTGTTAGCCAAAGTAAGGAGTGGTCACAAAAGGTAACTCTTCCTTATGTCAATATGTCAAACACTGAATCTGTTATTCCATCCATGCAAAAACATATGAGGGGCTAACCTAAGTAGCCATGTAGTTGTTTTCTTGGTGAGAGTTCTAATCGCAAATGTCGCTAACTGCAGATTAACATTAGCCCAGATTGTTGTTTGCATTCCTAGTTGCTTGATTTCTTGCTATTTCAATTTTAATTTCTTGTTATATTAGTATGTGACGTTCAGTTTGTTAATTTCGCATACCATATTTTGTTGTTCCTCTTATCCCTTCATGCATATTGTTACCATCAAGATTTAAACAATTCTATTGTATATTTTAGTTACATACACCATTTTGACAACATTTCTTTGACAGTAATATCATCCATGTCATACTTATGTATATGTTTGATTTTTCTCCATTTTCTTGAAATGCAAGCTTTTATATAAAATTGTTGTGATACTGTTTGTCTGCATGTGCTTTGCTTAGTAGTATGTTCACTACCTGCACAGTTATCATAAATGTTAACTGTTCTTGCATCACAGTGCAGTATGTTACACAGGAAGAAAATGTATATTCAGTTGCTCATGTCAGATTAAAATAGAGTACTGAGCATTTCCTTTCATGTACCCACAGGACACACCTTCACAGGCTAATGGAGAACTATCTCGGAGCCCCAGTGTGCCAGCCCTCAATCAGCCAGCGCACAGCAGGCAGGCAGAGGTGCGGATAAGGCCAGAGACAAGTCCTCGGCCAGATGCAAATCCTCCTGTGCCATGGCTGCAGGAACTTGGCCTAAAACAGAAACACAAACGACTGTCTGGCATCATTATTCCAGGTGAGTAGAGGTTGCTCTCAGACATGATTGAAATGGAATGGAATTGTAGCATAGTGATCTTGTGTTGTTTTCATCACATGCCCTTTATGTGATTTTGTTTTTTTCACAGGTCTTTAAGTTTCCTAATTGATCCACAAATGCAATTTTCCACAGAGGGAGAATCTTCACCTCCTTCTGCCCCTGCAGTATCCCCAAAGCCAGCTGCCAAGCCTGCAAAACCCACTGTTGAAACTACATCCACCAATATGCATGTCACCAACACAGCCACACCCACTCCGAAATCCAAACCTTCAGAAACCCCACGCCTCCCCACCCCAGATTATGAGCACAAGCCCTTCACACCACAGCCTCCTCCCAGCAAGAATAAGCCTCTGCCAGCCATTCCACAGCCGACAGAAAGTAAAAGAACTGCACTACCCAGTCAAGACACAAAGAAATTAGCCCCTACCCCTCCATCAAAGGAAAGCAAAAAGCCTGTATCCACAGACAGCACAGCACAAGTG
>NC_087159.1:12432500-12507500 GCF_035594125.1 Scylla paramamosain
TTGAAGTGTCTCATGGGAAACCGTAACCTTTACCTGGAGCTTAACACTTGATGAAATGCAGAATGTATCTACTGTTTTGCATTTTTATCACTCAGGCTTATACTACGTTAGAGTTTTCCTGATAGTATATATAAGTAATTCTCATTACAAAAAATCAGAATGCAGCATTATTTAGAGGATAGAAAGGATCAGCAATTAATGTAGATCAATATACAGATCACAAGAATATTTAGTGACTAATTATCAGAATTCTGCATAAATGTTCTTTCAATCTCTCACTCTCTTTATTTTTTCTCTAAAAGACAAAAAAGTAGGAAAAAATAACTAAAAGGCAAAAATTTATTTGAAAGTAAAAGATTTGAGCCCAAAAGTGTGAAAAGCCCAATCATTACCACCAGAATCTAGCTTGTTTAGCCTCTTAGTATTATTTAATTTACCTGGTTTTCTTCTGATATGAAAACGATAAAAGAAACATCATTCATCACTTATCATTATACCCATAGATAAGAAGCTTGGAGGAGCGAGTTGAAGAGCAGCGGAAGGAGCAGAACCGTAAGATGCAGTCCCTGATGAAGGAGCTAGATGATGAGCGGAAGAGGCGAGCCTGCATGGAGGTGGAGGTGGAACGTCTCAGAAAATTGGTGGATGCCTATGCTCAAGTGTAGGAGACGGTGACAGGTGTGCTGTTGGGGAACCATCACATTCCAGGCAGTATAGAAAAGTGTTGCAGCATCACATCCTTTTCCTTCCATGTATAAGAACAGTCTGTTGACTGATACTGCCTCTCAGCCTCATTCCCTGTAGGTGTAAGAATATCTTACTAAAATACTAATCTGCCTTGGTCTTCCTTGCCGGCAGGAAAATTGGTTCCTGACCCGCCGTAACTGTCAAATGTAAAGCACCCTGGTTACTGATTGGAGGGGTGTATGCATGTGTGTGTGTGTGTGTGTGTGTGTGTGTGTGTGTGTGTGTGTGTGTGTGTGTGTGTGTGTGTGTGTGCCTATATACAAGTATGCTTCAATGCACCTGCATTCTTATGTATGCAGAGGAAGAGATAAACCTGTATTGTCAAGGCTGTGTTTTCCTGCCACAGCTACTTGTATTTAATAGTAGTTCTGAACATCAGTGTATGTATCAGATTTTTCTGTATTTTTCAATATTCATGAAAGTATTTTCATACAGAGAAGTGTTCATTATTAAAGTGTTTGAATGAAGGCATGACTACTCCCTAACCTCCTCAGCATTCATGCTGATGGAAAGGAAGTTAGTGGCAGTGTGTTGTCCCTACTGATGTGTTGTGCTATTGTCACTGTGCCATGTTGGTGATGGTGGTGCCAAGGTTCCGTTGAGGCTCCTTTGTCCCTCAAGAGCCATGATTTAGAGCATTGTTAAGGTATACTACTTAATGTTTTTTTCACTGTTTTAATGTAAATTCAGCCAGTATTTGGGGATATTTGCGAGGTAGTATGGTGTTTGTTAAGAGCATTTTTGACAGTGCTGGTCTAACCACACACTTAATATTGCAGACCCTTAATTCACTGCTGCTGTTCTTAAGCAGCCACACAATGAAACTTGATCCTTTGCCAATGTCTTAACCAAACAGTCAGATGTGTCGGAAATGTCAGTATTTCAACCAGCAGGTGTACAGACCTAATGCCTCTTTCTTACACTGTTTTGTACCACATCTGGACCAGGCGTCCAGAAGTGTCTGCTGCTGTAGATAATGTATATAGTCAGAGATTAATGAGAGCCTATTTGTCATATACAAGAAAGGAGTTTTCAGGAACATTGTAATATAGAAATATTGAGAAGTGTCCAGAAGCAATAGTTATGTGTTGGAGACATATCAAAACCTTTCTTTGTAAGTTGATCCCTAGCATAGTAGATAGGCAGAATGTAGTGCATAAGGAAGATACTATGAATTACCAATTTTGTATGTAAATATCATCTAAGGCCTTGATTTTTATAAAGCTAAATGAATAAAGTGTTTGTTTCAAGATGGTACTTATACTTGTAGTAAGAAGTTAAGGAAGGTTGCCTCATGTGTTGTGTTTCAGTGGTTATTGTCCTTTGTATATTTTTATAATATTGCAGCTCAGTTCACAATTCTTCATACATACAGCATTTCTAAATTTTTGGTTTCTCTCTCTCTCTCTCTCTCTCTCTCTCTCTCTCTCTCTCTCTCTCTCTCTCTCTCTCTCTCTCTCTCTCTCTCTCTCTCTCTCTCTCTCTCTCTCTCTCTCTCTCTCTCTCTCTCGTAAGCCTCAATGGAAGAACCTTTGTGTAATGTGCCCATAGTGTATCCCATTACCTGTGTTGCATTTAGGATTGTATTCTAAACATTTTGGCACCTTACCTTGACTATATTCAATGGGCTGTAGTGAAAGTTATTTGTGTTTTCAAGCATATTTTCATGATTCTTGTGATTAAGAAGAATTCTGGACCATCAATAGAAAAACAATGTCCATAAAAACCCAACTAATCATCTTTGCAGCCTTTGAAAATAGTCCTTATGAAAATCTGAAAGCATTTCAAAATATGGGCTTTAGACTTGGTAGTGTAATCACCTTTGTGTGTGTCATTGCCATTTACTGTGGCCATTCAAGCCTCTTGATTTCCTCTGCTTATGATTTTTTTTTTTTTTTTTTTTACATCATACAGGTTTGTAGCTTCTTTTTGTATGTACTACAGCAGTTCATACCACTGATGTACAAGTTGAATAATATATAAAGAAATAATTCCTATAAAAGACAGTGATAATAGGGATCATGTCATTTTAGTGATAATCAGAATTATTTTTCCACTTGCTCAAATTTGAGAGCTCACATGTGTCAAGGCTGGAAGTCTGAGGCAAAAATTTAAAACACTGGAAATCCTCTTCACCACATTTTACAGAGACACCCAAGAAAGCAGTGGTTTGGCTTTGGCTTTGCAGTACAAGACACTATCCATTCCTACCATTTTTACTGTAATAGTTTGTACTTAAGGTGTGGTTTTTAACATTCCCCATGTCATTTCACACACACTTTATAAGAAAGGGTCAGTAAATGATTATGAGCTGCTATATGTTATGACTGAAAGTAGTTTGAGATTGTCCATTATGTGTGTGTGTGTGTGTGTGTGTGTGTGTGTGTGTGTGTGTGTGTGTGTGTGATTTTTTTTGTAAACATTCCATAACTTTGTAATTTTTACTTTTCAGACTAGGAATTACTACTATGATGAAAAAAATTAAATCATTATCATAAGAATTATAGATATCTAGTCATATAATGTCAAATTAATGCATAATTGGCAGTGTGGTGTATGGTATGAATGTTGATTGTAGTCTCCTTTACTATGTGGGGCTGTGGTATCCTACCTTGTGCTATGTGGGGCTGTGGTATCCCACCTTGTGCTATGTGGGGCTGTAGTATCCCACCTTGTGCTGTGTGGGACTGTGGTATCCCACCTTGTGCTGTGTGGGGCTGTGGTATCCCACCTTGCTTTGTGTGGGGCTGTGGTATCCCACCTTGTGTTGTGTGGGACTGTGGCATTCCACTTTGTGCTGTGTGGGACAGTGGCATTCCACTTTGTGCTGTGTGGGACTGTGGCACTTCCTTCTGTACTGTGTGGGGCTTGTGACACCCACTTCATGCTGTGTGGGGTATTGACACTTAGCCCTATGCTGCATGGGGCTGTGGCACTCAGTTTGTTCTCTGTAAACCATGGCACTCACCCCTATGCCATGTGGAGGATGTAGCACCCATCACGTGCTAATGCACACCTCAAGTCTTCATCACCCCTAGAAATTATAAGAATTGTCTTTAATTAAGCTGCATACCATTACAAAAATCTGTATATTTTTTAATAATCTTGACCCTGCATTGTACCTATCAACCATTTATTTTCTTGTGCACAATCATACTTATATTTTATTTAACACTAGTCAGTGTGTAAATAAAAAAGTAAATGAAACCCATTGGGAATTGAAATTGTATTTCTTACCCAAATATAAAACCCAGACAAGGAAGATTATAATAGATAACTGGTGAAGAGTTGTAGAGTATTAAAGGAGGTGCATGGCAAGAGATTAAAGGAAGGATGCCTCGGGAGAGGAAGTTATGAACATGGGAAGGATTAACCTTAGTGTCAAAATATTGAAAATATAGAGGAAGGTTAACCAAAACATTTCCAAGAACAAGCCTGCTGGCATGTTTAGGGATAGGTAAGATCATAGAGGTGTTTTTACATCACTCATAATTAGATTAGTTTTGACTGGGTTTTGTTTACTCTTGTAAATTTGTTATATCCACACCATTTCTTCCTAGATTTCCATATGAATTTAAAGTACTTGATAGGTAATCATTCTTAACTTCTTTGAAACTTGAAGATTGTGAGATGTTTTACCTGCTGGTTTTGATTGCGCCGTTTCATATTCTTCCTACACTATTCTTACTTTCATAATCAACTAGAAAATATAATAATAATAATAAAATAAGGTTGCTGGATATAGCTCATCACCAAACTCCCTCTTTTTTTAATCAGTTTCTTTATTTCTGTATTTCGGTAACGCACACTGACTATTGACGGTAAGTACTGTAATACATGACAGCCTTACTCGCTTGATGCTAGCATAGAGCTAGCGGGGTCATAACCATGTGTCCTGCAGAGGTGGCCAGAGTGGTCCGGTTTTGAGTTTTCCCGCCAAATAACATGAGACTACCTTAGGGGCACCAAAGCTGGTTTATTATTATGTCAGGGAAAATATATAAAGTTATCTATGACCCTTGTAAACTTGAAAAGAAAAAGAAACTAAGGTATTAAAATGGAGATAATTTGATAAGCAGATGGCGAGTGTTGTCACTGTTATGTTCCTGCTGCAGTGATGTTGTGGTCGCCGGGTTAAAAGAAGGGAAGGCGCAAGGTGGGCCATCAGCTGATCCCAACGAGGCCAAGCAGCTGAACCAGTCTTAACTACCTCTGCCTGAGGTGGTGGTCATTTAACTTGGAAACAGGGAATTAGCCATCCAATTCAACCTGAAGTAGGTGACGCAGCACCATGCCTATATGTGTGTGTGTGTGTGTGTGTGTTACGTAAAGTAGTATGCCTGTTTGCCAAGAAATTAGTAATTAGTGTGTGATTGTGTTCAAATCAGGTATAATCTGAAATAATTCTTCAATAAAGCCAACAGGTTACCATGTTAAGTCCAGAGACGAAAGAGGATAGCTGGTGCTTAAGTATTGGCATATAGGTTTTATTGTATTTATTTCCAGTGAAGGATGAATAACAACAATGAAGTCATCAAGCAATACAAGGAAGTTTTTCCAGCATTTGGAAGTTACATGGAATGTATGTCCAGGACTTTCATGACTGGATTGGCATCATTTAGCTTAGGTAACAGTTATATTTATTTTAGTAATTTTAGTTTTATTTTATTGATTATGCTCAATTATTTGCTGTTAATTTTTTTTTTTTTCTACTGTGCCAGGCCCCCAAGCTTGTGCATTAGGGAAATATATAAAGTAAAATTATTGTATTGTGTGTAACTATTAACCAATATTTATAAAAGATTAAGTATACATCATTATTGTTTAGTTTTGTCCCTTTATACTTACAGCATTTGGGTTTTCCTATGTCACTCAACACCTGACTGAGAAGCACCTCCCTTACTCCCGCAAGGGTCACATTATTGTGTCAAGTTTATTGGCATGTGCTGTGGCCTACCAGGTGACCTCTGTGCGGGCCAGGGCTTGCCAGGAAGGCTGGATGGCAGCTGAAGACAAGCACACATATTTGAACCCCATCTCTGAAAGGCCTAAACCTTCTGAAAGTGAAAAGTAAAGCATCTTAAAAATTCATTTTAATCTGTAGTTTTTTTTTTTTTTTTTTTTTTTTATTAAAGATGGCACATTTAAGGAAATTTACTGTTTGTTTGCCAAATCTTGGAAATGCTTTCCTTAGAAAATTTACTTTTTCACCAAAGAAATATGTATGTATCTTAAGTAACTCCAGTTGGTTTTATGGCAGAACATATGAAAACATAAATTGTAAAGTGTCAAGCTCAGTATTTTCAAAGAAGGGCTATGGATATGTTAATAAGTGTGTTGTAAACATGAGTAATACCAGGAAGTTTTCTCTGACAAATTGTATTTATAAAAAGAGAAAACAATCAAAAGAAGAAACTGTAGCAGAGCTTGAAGAAGATATTGATGATAGTTTGTTGGAAGACCCATATTTTGAGTCAATAAGGGATGACTCTAGAATTTTTGGATTCTTTGAATCTGAGGCAAGAAAATCTAAAGGTATTGGGACATTAGTGCTGCAGCCATGGGTGAAGTGGGGAGCCAGCAAGAGAACAGATACCTCAGGACAGCTGCTGTTGGATGAAGCAGTAGCTCTTGTGGCCACACTGCCTGGTGTTCAGGTGGTGGCAAAGGTAGCTACTCTGTTACTTTGTAATATGTTGTGGTTTTTGTTCTTTTTAATCCTACCATTTAAGATATATGGGAGAAAAGTCAATCATGTAAAAAGGCTTATTATTGTTATGAGGATTTATTATTTTTCAATTTCAAAATATCTCGCTGTATTTCATGCATTCTATTTAAACCACGTAGCTAGTGTAAAATTTGTCATTAAAGTCCCAAACTTGATCCTTTTTTCCTGCCTCTTCCCAGTTTCTTGTGGTCACTTCACATATTGTACTTGCTGGTTTACTTTTAGTTGGTATATCTATAATTATAAACTGCAGTGTTACATGTTCATATATATATTTTGTTTATATACAGGAAATAGTGCCAGTAAAATCCATGGACAAGAAGTTCATTTTCGGGTCTGGAACTTTGGAGCGCCTTGTCTCACAAGTCCGTGGTTCACGTGACATTTCATGTATCTTCATAAGTGTTGAAATGCTCAAAAGAGGACAGATCATGTAATGCAGCTATACCATTTCTGGAAAATTTTTAGAAATAAGCTATCATGATTGAATAAACACCTTTATCTAATGATTGCATAGTTTATAGGAAATTGGATTAATCATAAAGTGAACAGCATGGTGTAATCATATCAAAATATAGTGCAAACTGCTGCTGAATTTGTAAATATTTATCTCAATATCTTATTTTTTTTTATCAAGTTTTATTTTGTATTGTAGAGTGATTATTTTGTTTTCTTGCAGAGCTCTGGAGGAAGCCTTTGGCAGGAAGGTGCTAGACCGGTACTCAGTAGTTTTGGGAATATTCCGTCATCATGCCCAGACTAAGGAGGCACGACTGCAGATTGCTTTGGCTGAATTGCCATATATGAGGTATTTTCTAAAACTTCAGTCTTGTGTGAATCTTTGTTAGTCTTGTCTAATTGAGCATTCACTGTGATCTGGAAAAAACTGACATTCACCAGCTGACAATTTCACACACACACACAAAAAAAAATGTGCTGGAAGAAAAAAATAATTTATGTGTTATCAAACCAACTAATAAAATATTAGGAACATTCTTAGCCATCATCATCAAGCAGAGAGTAAGAAATGTGGCTAAATTAGCTAAATACTATGCACATTATCTCAGGTTTGGGATGCATTGTTACCATGGAATGAATTCTATTTTATATTCTCTATATGAGTTATATACATTAACATAAAACTTTAAATCTTGGGACATGAAAGAAACAACCATGTTTTGATGCCACATCTCAGCAGGACACTGGTGAAAATTGTCTGTTGACGTGTTTCCCAACATATCTAAGTTGGTGCTTTGATGTAGTCTCCCAATGCCCTCCCTAAGCTGCATCCTTTCACATCTTGGTTCTTCTTTCATGATATGTTTGTGCAGTCAACCACAGGACATGTGTAGACCTGGATTTTACAACACCACTACAAACTCATATCTCATGCTTCAGGTTTTTTATGTTTTGGGGAAGCTGATGTGTCTAATATCTGCCTGTGCTGTCATCCTGGCCTGGTTTTGGCAGTCACATTGCCCCTGCAACACAAATAAGATTTGCTCAACTCTTTTTGGGATTTGCCACATAAAACATTAGCTCAATTCTTTTTAGGATTTGCCAGATAAAACATTAGCTCAACTTTTTTTTAGGATTTGCCAGATAAAATGTTAGTCCCTGTAGAAACCAGTAGAAAAATGTTGACTAGAAATAAATATGAAAACACTGAGAGCCTAGTTGTGAGTATTTAGCTTATAATAACTGTTCTGTAGAGTGTCCATCATCAGATCTTGTGGATTAATGTTTTATAGCATATAGGTACAGTACCTCAAGATGTATCATGAGAGGCAGTTTTAGAATGTGCATTTCCAGAGAACTGTGGGAGTGTATACTGAGTCCTACATTAAAACAGCCAGCAGTCACTGACAACTCAGACCATGGTGAATGCCCCAATTTCATATACTGTTGAGTTCAATAATGACTTAATATATCCTTACAGTAAGTGACAAATCTTTTTTAGCTGCTATTTGTATCTCAAAATTTTGGTGCATATTTTCAGAAAAAGATTGTTTGGTGAAAAAGAGCACTTAATGATAATAGAGAGGGAAAAACATCTTAAAACTGCCTTGGACAAGTTAGCTGCAGTTAGAGCAATCATAAGAAAGAGAAGAACTAAAAACAGTCTTCCATCTGTTGCAGTTGTTGGATACACAAACTCAGGTGAGTAGCATTAACTTTATCAACACAAGCATTCATTACAGAGATATTCAAGTACATTTGTACTGAGATTGAAGAATAATGATAACATCTTTTTCATCCCAGGGAAGACTTCACTCATCCACGCCATCACTAAAGATGTGCGAGCTGAAGGAAAAGATCAGCTGTTTGCAACTCTTGATGTTACTGCCCATGGAGGTCGTCTGCCCTGTGGTTTGAAAGTGGTGTTCATTGATACTGTTGGCTTCATTCAGAATATTCCAACAGAACTTGTGGCATCCTTTAAGGCAACCTTGGAAGATGCAGTGTATTCAGTAAAGTCAAATTATTCATTTTGGTAGTTTAGTTTTACAGGTTTATTGTTATATATAGTGTCTGGATGTTCTTTACTTTGTTGATGTATTTAGCATTGCTCTGAATATTGATGATTCAAAATTGCAGAATATTGAAAGTATAATATTATCATGTACCAAACATCATAAGTAGGATATTGAAGTTGACTTTTATAACCTTTGGATATTTGTATCACCAGAATGTTGTGGTGCATGTGAGAGATGCCAGCCATCCGGATTATGAACTTCAGGGAACCACTGTCAATCAGACTCTCAATTCCCTGCCACTCCCCAAAGATACACCAGTCATAACAGTTGCCAACAAAATGGATCTTGAAACAGCAAAACCAAAAGAAGAGCTTAAAGGAGTACATTTGGTCTCAGCACTTAAAGGACAAGGTAAAGTAGTCAGTTTTTATATTTGAGTTTTAGGAAAAATTCACATTACAAGAAGATTCTAAGTTGAAAAGTGATAAAGGATGGATCATAAAAGTACCACTTGGACAAAATTAGTAATTTTAGAGTGCCATGTAATCAAACTATTAAGTGTTCATTGTTTAATGATTATTTTCTATCAAGAAAAATGGTTGTATATTTCAGGTATCGAGGAACTATTGTATGATGTTGAGAAGGAGGTGTTAAGAGTTACTGGACGGAAAATGTGGAGGTTCTCTCTACCTACTGGCTCCTATGAAATCCAGTAAGGCCTTAATTTATTTTAGAGAGAGAGGGAGAGAGAGAGAGTGGTGGGGGGGAGTGTACATGTTGTTGTGTAAAAATTACCTTTTATTTTTAGGTGATTCTATTAGGCATTATGAGAGAGAAGATGAATATAAAGCATTTAAATTCTTACAGATCTTTATGTATTATAAAATAGGACTGAAACTGCTGCATCAGCACTGACTGCATACTTGAATGAGGGAAAATAGTACAGCAAACCTTAGCTTTTCATGAAAGTCTGATGAGCCATGTCTTGCTATTCTAGAATATCATGTTCATCATAGCCTCTTAAGAAAATGAGTTTCTCTAGAATTCTTATTTAACTTTACCCCATGAATAAATTCTATTATTTTTTTATTATTTTATTCATTCATTCATTCATTCATTATTAATTAATTAACTAATTTATTTATTTACTTATTTTATTTTATTTTTATTTATTTATTTATTTATTTATTTATTTATTTATTTATTTATTTATTTATTTATTAGTATTTATTTATTTATTTATATATTTATTTCAGATGGTTGAGGAGTGCCACTGGCTTGGCACATGAGGAGGTGGATGAGGCCGATCCCCAGACAACACGTGTCATGGCAGTGTTGACAGACCAAGAACTTGCCACCTTCCATCGCAATTTTGGAAAACAGTGAATGCTATATATAAAAGTAGCCACATTTGCTACCACATTTAAATTGCCCCAAATTTTCATATCCATCTGCTTTGGATGGGAGTTTGATTGTTGGGCTCTCAGTGTGGTAAGTTTTGTGAATAATGATGTAAATTAATTGTTTTTATTAGCCTTGTACATGAGTTTCAGTTTGAAGGATATAATAAATTATGTGTAGTCATACCATTCCTTCCTCTCCACAATCAAACTGCAACTATTTACAGGTTGCAGCATGTCAGACATATTTGATTAGGAAAAGATGTTATTTTCAGCTGTGATGGCGCATGTGTTCATGTGTGAGACTGCGACAACAGCTACAGCTCAGCACTCATAGAAAAGAAGGACTTTCTTCTGTGCATTTGGATGTATTTGGTTCTTGGATAAAGAAAGAAAAAAAAATCTTACTCATTCATTACGTTGGTGAATGCATCCTGGCATGTGATGTGATATGTTGGTAAGACTGATCAAAGTCACAAGATGTCATAAGCATGGCATGAGCAGGGTTTCCTCATCATATGAAGCTTGTAAACAGGTTTGCAATATAGATTATTATACATGAAATTAAGAAAATACTGAGATGCAGTGATGTACTACTAAGTTATGTGTATATTGTTCAATCAGGAAATCATCAAGAGGGCAAATACTGCATATCTGTAACTCTAGCAACCATTGAAATTTTGTTGGATTTTCACAATAGTAAGTAGTATAATACATGTCAGGCATTGATGACAAGTATATTCTCTCTCTCTCTCTCTCTCTCTCTCTCTCTCTCTCTCTCTCTCTCAAAGGCTCGGTTAATTTTATGTTGTCACAGAAATTAATAACGTATTGTTCTTGAATAGTATGAACAAACAAGATGTGATTAGTATCCGCTACAAGGTTGAGATGAAGCTCTTTAATTAAAGGGAGAAGACAGCACAAGAACACTTGAGAAAGTAAAGGAATAAGAGTAAGATTAGTGGTAAGGTAACCTATATTGTTCAAGTGTTATGAAGCAGGACGCGAAAACGAGCCGAAGCACGATTCGCCGTGACGTAACTTTTTTAATTAATACTTGTCACTCCGGGCTGCCATATCCGGGTTCGAAGCCCGGTCAGACTCACCTTTTACTTGCATTAATTTTAAAGTGTTCCATAATGGGAAACGTGCTTCTTCATACAGACTCGTTAAAGTAGGATATGACTGAAGTAAACTTTCCTGTCTTGGATACCTCATCCAGGGAGCAGTGACCGAGTTGGTAGATACATAAGAAGATCGATGTATTCATATCGACACTAAATTTTGTCTAGGTACATTTTATGCTACTGCCGCAGATTCTGCTGACCTAATTAAAGAGAAGAGGCAACTTTTCATCCAACGGATGGTACTAGTAGTAGTAGTAGACTACTACTACTATTAGTAGTAGATACTACTAGTAGTAGTAGTAGTAGTAGTTGCTACCTGAACATGTAATCAACAATACTGAGAGAGAGAGAGAGAGAGAGAGAGAGAGAGAGAGAGAGAGAGAGAGAGAGAGAGAGAGAGAGAGAGAGAGTTGGCATATTGTTCATACATGATCATATTTTGTGGTACGGTTTGATACGAACCGTTTGTATGTGATCCCTCGTTAATGCTGACAACGTAGAAACTCGTGGTACCTTGATTGGCAGTAATACTTAGTTACATAATTATACGCTGGCTGAGGTAAGCAGGCCTCTACCATGCCATCGGTGGTTATTTTTGTATAATGTTATTCTTCTGGAAGGAAGGGGACAAAATAAAGTTTTTTTTTATTTTTGTTAATGATTTCCAGTACAAACACGTTTCATTGATAAATAAAGAAGTTGAAGAAGGCCAATCTTGGAGAAAAGGAACAAAAGGAAATTCCAAAAAAAAAAAAAAAAAAAAAAATGTATAGGGGATGATAACAACAACAAAAATATATAGGAGAATAAGAACAAAAGAAAGCAATGTAGGATGAGAACAGCAAAAAGGTTAATAAGAAATAAAATAAATAAATAAATAAATCCGTGGTTGGCGGCGGTGCGCGGGGTGCTGCTCGGGTGTGCGGGGCTGCCAGCAGACGCCGCAACATGGCGAGTGAAAACAAAGCAGGCAAGAATGACACGGTGGGCCTTTTTCTCCAGGCTATGGGTAAGTTAAGGACAGTCCCTCGTTTTATGTGAGTAGAGACGCATATTTAGAATCGTGACGTATGTTTAGCATGCCTGTGGGCGTGGGTGGTGCGGGTGTGAGGAGGGCGAGGTGAGACAGTGAGGGGCGAGGCGGGGGCGCGGCAATTTGACTTCCCTGACAGATGCTTTCCTTCCCCGCCACACGTGTTGACGGTGGCCGCCCTGCTGCTGGTGGTGCCCCGGGAATGGCAGCCTGAAAGGAGAGTGAAGACAGGATCTTCATGTTTGGTTGGAATACTTGTCATGTTAATGTGGGAAATGAAATGATTGGCTCTCTTAGCTGTCATACCCTGGCACGTTCTGATGGTGTTTACAGGGCAGTGCTGGGTGCTGCAGATGCTTCAAGGATTCAGATATATGCTTACATTTTTTTTCTCTATACGTGGTGCTGGATTTTTGTACAGTTGTCAAAAGCATAGGTCATATTGGACGAAGTGTTCTGAAAAAAAAAATCAGTATCAGACAACTACCTCCATTCCTCAGTGTCTGCTCTTCATAACTTTTGCAGTCCATTAATTAATGTATTAGGTTTATAGACTTATAAGTCACTAGATTTTGTGATATTACTAATATGGGCAAGTGTATATTGCTGTGAGGAGTGCTTGGTACCTTACCTACGAACTGTGTGGTTCTGCAGAAATTATGGTAAAGGAAAGAAGAATTGAGTGTATGTTTATGTACTTGCCTGTTGGTATTTTCAAGAAATTTGATCAAGCTTGTAATATGATATCTTTTAATGCCAAATTATTATACACTGTTAAGAAAAATCAGAAGTCAGGTGTTCTGTGGCCAAATGGAAGGTTGTGTCAAGTTAATAAATGGAGGAATTGGGTTTTTGAGTCGTTGAACAGCACTAAGTTTGCTCTGCCTCAATAAGTAATTTGTTAAAGATCAGAGATCAGGCAATGTCTGGGTTCCCTGCAGAGTGGGTGACAGAATTTACCTCTGAGAAACACCACTAATAATAGTCTTAGAACAGTGACCACAGAAGAAATAGAACAGCCAGAAAGGAAACTCGAAGTCATAAGAACAGTGACCAAAGAAGAAATAGAACAGCCAGGAAGGAAACTCGAAGTCATAGAGGCAGGGATAGAAGCCATGGGAGGGTAGTTTAGAAATTGAAGCTTTGTGCCAAACTTTATCGAATCCTTTTGATATGTCTAGGACAACAGTGAAGGTTTTACCTAAATCCTTAACAGAGGATGACCAAGACTCAGCAAGGAAGGCCAGAAGATCAGTAGAGCAGCCATAGCAGAACCTGTTTTGGCAGATATAAGGTTCTTTAAGAATCTTTTTCTGTCGAGGATAGATTAAAAAAAATAGAAAAGCAGGAAATTAAAACAATAGAGGAGTAATTTGAATGATGAGAGAGAGAGAGAGAGAGAGAGAGAGAGAGAGAGAGAGAGAGAGAGAGAGAGAGAGAGAGAGAGTGAGAGAGAGAGAATCTTCTTTTTAAGGTCATAAATTGAGATTACATTAAATTGTTTAATATTATATTGAAGTGAGATGAACAATGCCTGTAATTAAGAACTATTCTGAAACTTTTCAGACAAAAACAATGCAAAAATGTATTGTGTATACCACAAACTGTAAGATGAACTAGCTTCTTATTCCTAAACAAACTTTCATTAAATTATCAATAGGCTTAAGATAATCTTCCATTTACATTTATGCATTTGCAAAGGTATACTTCAACCATTTTAAATTTAGTACATATTCATAATTTTTATATGTATGGCATATTCATGGAAAATTCTTGCGTTTTATTAATAGATATTATATCAGTTGTAGTACTTAGTCATAATTTACATATAAATCTCTTAAGTATCATAAGTACTATAAATATTAATGTCTTTGTGGCTCATATGTGCTGTTGGTAACTAGGCCTTGACATACTGATAAATGAATGCTGGGCAGCTGTACATGATGACTCATGTAAATGATTTTGTCAGTACATTGTGTTCATTCATGTAGTTTCACTGTATGTAATTAGTATTATTTTACTGTCAACACACACACACACACACACACACACACACACACACACACACACACACACACACACACACACACACACACACACACACACACACACACACACACATATATGACTTTTTACTTAATTATTTATCTAACCAAAGATAGGAATTTATTCAATAAAATATTCAGAAAAAAATTCATTGTAAAATTCTGCATTTATGCATTTCAAAATAGTTTACTGTTCAGTATTTACAACACTTTTCCACTTCCAGTCTTACTAATCATGTTCATAGAATTGAAACTCCTTTGTGAACAAAGTTTTTCTTTGCAAAAACTGGTGATTCTTTTTCCATCTGATTCATGAATTTTTTGTTCACACATGCAAGCTAATTTAATAGGATTTATATACAGTAATCTTTCCACCCATATCATATTTTGCATATATGAGGCGTCTCATGCAGGAGGGGTTTGCACGCCATCAACCTTGTTTCGAGTTATAAGGCTTTAAAGTCAAAGAAATGTAATATCATACTAGAATCAATGCAAACATAATGTATTATACACCAATGGAAACCTTTCAAACCACGAAATTTAATGAAACCGGTGATTGTATGAAATAATGACATTTTCCTCATAATACACCAAATGTTTTTTTTATGTATGATATTTATTATTCAATTTTATTCATATTTGGTACGTTGAAAGAACTATAGGTAGCTAAGAAGCAGTTTAAATTTCAAATTGATATTCCAATAATTGTGTGTATTATTGGTGTTTTCTACCATTGGTGTTTTATAAAAAAAAAAAATAAATAAATAAATAAAAATTTGTTGCACATCAAATGAAAGGTCTCAAAGTACTTAATAACATGTGATAGGAATTTTTGTGTAAAAGTGTAGTATATAGAAAAAAGAAAAAAAACAAAAAAAACATAAAACATCAAACGGCCAGGTGCCGTTTCTAAGCCCCTCTTGCTGCTTGTATTGGCTACTTCCTCCCTATTTTCCAATGAAAAAAATACGTGACACTTAACCCTCTGTATTATGAATATAAAGACAAAAATAAAAAATCCCATTTCACCACTGGCTGCTGCATGCTTCCACCAAGTGAGATCCAGCCCTAACTTAAAAAAGCACCATCCTGACACATAAGCCCCTTCTGCATGACGCCTTATATTTTATTTATATACATATACTCTTTTTCCAATAAATTTGAATTATTGATTTTTATTCTGAAGTGTTTAAAATTTGAAGTGTTTTGCAGTAATGATAAAGTAGAAAACATTTTTTTTATGTAATTCTTCCCCAACAGACCCAATATAGACTGATCTTTGCTGATATAATTTGTTATAATCATATTGAAAGGTTAAAAGGTAGTCTTCATCAGTAGATGAGATGCCATGTTACTATGGCCAACATATAGAAAGTCACATAGTGCATTTGGTGGGCTACAAGAAATATCCTGCAGGCTTTTTTTTTTATTTCATGTTGAATTTTACCTTTCACTTTGGTTTTACTTTTGATACAGTCATATGCATAGGTGGGCATTATTGCGATAAATTACCATGATAATTTATCATGATAACAATATCAGGTTATCAGTTATCTGACAATTATTTTTTCCCGCGTTATGAATTAATTGGTATCACTGATACTTTTGGTTCCAAAGTAGTGATAATTGATCATTCTAGTTTTTGGAAGATGTGCATGTTAAAGTTTTTAACTTTAAAAATCAAATGTAGTTATTTTACTAAGAACAGTACTTTTCATTAGTGAAGAGACAGGATAAACATTGAATTTGAATTTTTCAAATATTTTTCTAAGTTTTCTAAGAAGAATAAGAATAAAGATTTAGATTTGTCAATTTATTTATTTTTTTCACTTGAAATATCAATATCGTTATTGCTAGTATCAATTTTGGATTTATCAATTTAACGGTTATTGGTTATCAGGTGATAAATTTATCGCCAGTTTTCAATTATCATTTATTGCTGATAAGGTTATCATTATTGATTTATCAGTTATCATGATCATATTTTTCATTATCACACCCAGCTATGGTCATATGATAGCTTAGGTTGCTCCTTACTTTGATTCTCTCTCTCTCTCTCTCTCTCTCTCTCTCTCTCTCTCTCTCTCTCTCTCTCTCTCTCTCTCTCTCTCTCTCTCTCTCTCTCTCTCTCTCTCTCTCTCTCTCTCTCTCTCTCTCTCTCTCTCTCTCTCTCTCTCTCTCTCTCTCTCTCTCTAAGTATAGAAAAACAAAAGGTACAAAACTACCAGGTTAGTAATAAGTGATCACTGATGCCAGTTTACCAGTCTATTTGCTTCGTCACTACTTTAGTTACCAGTTTATTAGTAAGATGTACAGAACATGGAAGAGGGTGATTAGAGAATTTCATTAACAAGCAGTAATAAACCAGGTACATACTTCCAAACAGAACACTATATTGTAACAAGGTCGTGTTGTGCAACAAAGATACTTATTGCAGCTACCACATATGTTTTACAGTCAGTGCCAAAAGTTTTGGCACGAAAGTCACACCCCACTATTTTTGACAATTTATCAAGTACCCTCTCTCTGTACCCAAGGAAGATGGTGTGCAGGGTGTTGGTAGTGAGGATGGATCTTTGTCAGCCACTCATATTGATTTCTCACTTGTGTGCCTTAGGCATTGGTGATGAGAGGATTACTTTTTGTGATTATGGTCATCACATGTAACTTGCAACTTGACCCGCCTTCAGTGTTTAGTTTGTATACAGACAATGCCTCAAGGACCACAGCTCTTGAATGAGAAAAGTGCAGCTATTGCATCCCTAATTGCATCAGGAGAAAAATAATAAGGAATTTCCATTCTGACCAGAGTTGCACTTTGAATGGTCCAATGCTGGAGTAAGAAAATCACAGATGCTGGAAGTGAGAATTCACCTCATCACAAATATCACTCTGGAAGACCCTGTAAAATAACTAAGATGACTCTCAAACTCATCTCACATCAAGTGGAGGCTGAGCCCTGTGTAAAACTGAAAGAAATTGTTTATTGCTGAGGGAGGTCAGTGTTCGTAGGATCCAACACTGCCTTAAGGACGACCTCTCTTATGAACACTGCCAGCTGTGACAAAAACTATTGCTCACCGAGAAACTAAGACAGAAAAGGGTTATATTTTGTAAGAAATACTTGAATTAGAACCTGAAGAGATGGGAACATGTGTTGTGGACTGATGAGGCAACCTTAACAGTGACTGGAAATAAAGGAGGGAAGGTGTGGATGAGGTCAGGCATGGATCCATACTTGCCAAAGTACATGCAAACCACAGTCAAACACCCTGAATCAGTGATGGTATGGGGTGCCTTTGGGTACCATGGGACAGGGAAGGTTGTTGTACTGCCAAGGAATGATACTGTGAACAAGGATCTCTACTTGGAGCTCCTCACCGAACACCTTGAAGATGGTGCACCTGCCCACATGACAAAATTAGTAAAGGACTGGCTTGAGTGGGTTGGTGTTGACTACATCACAGATTGGCTGGGGAATTCCCCAGATCTTAAGCATATCGAGAACATCTGGGGGGTCGTTAAGAGGCGCCTCTAGGGGAGAGAGACCTCAACCTTGCCTAAGCCTTTTGGAGCACCTCCATGACATGGGATAACCTTGAGCCCTGTCTCCTTTAGCGGCTGGCTGAATCTGTTCCAAGATGCCTGGCAAGTTATGTGAAGCATAAGGGACTCGCCACAAAGTACTGGAACCAGTGAGTACTCTCTACTTGTTTCCTTTTAACTTTTTATGTTATGTGAATGCACATTGCAAGGTGCGCCATTACTTTTGGTGCTGACTGTATACACATTATCATACAGTGAAGAGTAGAAAGGAAAGAAGATGATGGCAGTCACAGTTATGTAGTTATATTTTAGAACAGTGGTTCTCAGCATGCAGACACTCTCCCAGGGAGGGGCACAAGCACAGGACAGGAGGGAAAAAGAAAAAAAAAAAATTTATAAATAAATAAAATTAAATAAATAATAATAGTAATAATAATAATAATAATAATAATAATAATAATAATAATAATAATAATAATAATTAGAGGCACACACACACACACACACACACACACACACACACACACACACACACACACACACACACACACACACACACACACACACACACACACACACACACACACACACACACACACACACACACACATAAAGCATAGAGATACTATTACAAAGCTGAAGGAAAATGGAGAAATTTATGAAACCACACAAGAGATGGCTGAGATACTGAATAAAAGCTTTAAGTCTGTATTTACAAGGGAAACTGTCTTTGCATCACTGGGAGATGAGGAACAACAGAAAGGAATAGCAAACATACAAGTGGAAAGAAAAGAAATTAAAAGACTACTGGAAGAGCTAGATACTAGGAAGGCGATGGGGCCAGATGAAGTAAATGGATGGATATTGAAAGAATGTAGAGAGGAATTGGAAGAACCAACATGGGAGATAATTAACAGTTCTTTAAAGGAAGGAAAAGTACCAAAGGAATGGAAGAGAGCAAATATAGTACCGTTATACAAAGGAGGTAATAAAATGGAACCACTGAATTACAGACCAGTCTCAGTCACGAGTATTGTAAGTAAACTCTGTGAAATAGTCATTAAAAACAGATGGGTGCAATATCTTGAACAAGAAAATATAATAACAGAAAAACAATTCGGTTTCAGGAAAGAGAGATCTTGTGTAACAAACTTACTGAGCTTTTATACAAGAGTAATAGATAAACTACAAGAGAGGGATGGTTGGGTTGATGCTGTCTATTTAGATCTGAAAAAAGCTTTTGATACAGTTCCACATAAAAGACTCATATGGAAACTGGAACATCGAGGAGGGCTAAAAGGAAAAATACTTAAGTGGATGAAGGATTATCTCCAAGGTAGGGAAATGAGTACAGTAATCAGAGATAATAAATCAAGTTGGTGCGAAGTAACAAGCGGAGTACCACAAGGGTCTGTGTTGGCACCTATAATGTTTCAGGTCTATATAAATGATATGACGGTGGGTTTAAATAGCTACATTAATATGTTTGCAGATGATGCAAAATTGATGAAAGTAATAAAGAACCAAGAGGATTGTGAGGAACTACAGAGGGATATTGATAGAATTTATGAATGGAGTAAACGATGGAAATTAGAATTCAATATAAAGAAGTGCCATGTAATGGAGATGGGAAGAAGTAAAAGGAGACCTTCATGGGAGTATAAGATGGGAGGTATCACAATACCAAAGAGCAAAGAAGAAAAAGACTTGGGAGTAATAATTCAAGACACGCTTTCACCAGAAAAACACATCAATGGAATATTTGGCTCTACATATAATTTGCTAGCAAATATCAGGGTGGCATTTAATTACCTAGACAAAGAAATGATGAAGAAAATCATAACACACATGATACGTCCCAAACTGGAATACGCAGCAGTGGTATGGTCTCCACACAAAAAGAAAGATATAAGGAAATTGGAAAGAATACAAAGAACAGCTACGAAAATGATACCTGAATTGGAAGACCTAAGTTACGAGGAAAGACTGGAAGAAATTGGATTACCAACACTGCAAGAAAGAAGGGAAAGAGGAGACCTGATAACAATGTTCAAATTAGTAAATGGCATGGAGAAGATAGACAGAGATGACCTAGTTGTAAAAGTGGAGGAAGGAGATAGACGTACAAGGGGACATATGAAGAAATTAAAGAAGAGTCATTGTTTGGGAGATATTAAGAAATACAGCTTTCCGCATCGAACGGTTGAAATATGGAATAACTTAAAAGAAGAGGTGGTTGCGGCAAAGAGTGTGCACATGTTTAAAGAGAAATTGGACAAATTCGGGTATGGAGACAGTACTAATTGAGCTTTGGCTCGGACCCTGTATTATACAACTAGGTAAAACTAGGTAAATACACACACACACACACACACACACACACACACACACACACACACACACACACACACACACACACACACACACACACACACACACACACAAAACAACAACAACAACAATAATAATAGTGTGGGCCAACACAATAATAGACTAGCCAAGAGCTATCTGTCTATCTATATGATTCTATTTATCTATCTATGGTGGCATAGTTGGGGAGGGGGTTGAGTGGGTGACGCAGGGAGGAAGGGGGGCCCCAACTGCAATGAAACACCTTTGGGGGAACCCAGCTTGCAAAAGGTTGAGAACCACTGTTTTAGAAGAATGGAATATAGGGGTCAGGAATTGCTTGCAGACATAAATTTCCAAGCCAGATACTGATTATTTAGCAGACTTGGTGTAGCCAGTTGATACACATTGAACACATGTCCCATCCGCACACTGTGAAACCTCACCCTGTAACATCCTTTGATGCAACACACAAAAACTGACAATTGGCAGGTTGGGAGCTAACCCCAATATGTAATAGGAAATGTCAAAATCTTTCAAGGTTCTAACTGTCCTCATGACTTTTGTCACCTAACCAAAAACATCTCCAATAACTTTACTTCTTCATCTCTCCCTCCTTTATTTCAAGCTGATGGTACCACTGCCATCTCATCTATTTCTGAGGCTGAATTCTTCATTCAAACTTTTACTAGAAATTCTACCTTGGATGATTCAGGGCTTGTTCCTCCCTCTCTATCTTCCAACTACATGCTACTTATTAAGATCCTTTGCTGTGATGTTTTCCATGCCCTCACTGGCCTAAACCCTCAGAAGGCTTATGGACCTGACAGGGTCCCTCCTATTGTTCTCTGAAACTGTACCTCTGTGCTTGGACCTTGCCTGGTCAAACTCTTTTAACTCTGTCTATCAACATCTACCTTTCCTTCTTGCTGGAAATTTGCCTACATCCAGCCTTTTCCTAAAAAAGGTGACTGTTCTAATCCCTCAAACTACCGTCCTATTGCTTTAATTTCCTGCCTACTAAAGTTTTTTTTTAATATATCCTTAACAGGAAGTTTCTTAAACATCTCTCACTTCATAACCTTCTATCTGATTGCCAGTATGGGTTCTGTCAAGGCCGCTCTTCTGGTGGTATTCTGGCTTTCCTTACTGATTCTTGGCCATCCTCTTATAGAGATTTTGATAAAACTTTTGCTGTTGACTTACACATATCAAAAACTTTTGAAAGAGTCTAGCACAAAGCTTTGATTTTCAAACTATCCTCCTATGTCTTCTATCCTTCTCTCTGTAACTTCATCTCAAGTTTTCTTTATGACTGTTCAACGGCTGCTGCGGTAGATGGTCACTGTTCTTCTCCAAAATCTATTAACAGTGGTGTTCCTCAGGGTTTTGTCCTGTCTCCCACTCTTTTCGTATTATTCATCAATGATCTTCTAGAGCAAACTTCTTGTCCTATCTACTCCTATGCTGATGATACCACCCTGCACTTTTCCACGTCTTTTTGTACACTTCCAACTCTTCAGGAAGTAAACATTTCACACAGGGAAGCCACAGAACATCTGACTTCTGATCTCTCTAAAATTTCTGATTGGGGCAGGGCAAACTTGGTATTGTTCAATGCCTCAAAAATTTAATTCCTCCTTCTATCAACTCAACACAACCTTCCAGACAACTATCTCATCTTCTTCAGTGACACTCAACTGTCCCCCTCTTCTACACTGAACATCCTTGGTCTGTCCTTTACTTATAATCTAAACTGGAAACTTCACATCTCACCTCTAACTAAAACAGCTTCTATGAAGCTAGGTGTTCTGAGATGTCTCCTCCAGTTTTTCTCACTCCCCCCAGCTGCTAACTATGTACATTGGCCTTATCCATCTATGTATGGAGTATGCTTTACATGTATGGGGGAGGGGTTTCTACTCATACTGCTATTTTAGACAGGGTGGAATCAAAAACTTTTTTCTTATCACCTCCTCTCCTCTAAATGACTGTCTTCAACCTCCTTCTCATCACTGCAGTAGTGCATCTCTTGCTATCTTCTACCACTATTTTCATGCCAACTGCTCTTCTGATCTTGCTAACTGCATGCCTCCCCTCCTCCTGTGTCCTTGCTGCTTTCTCTCATCCCTTTTCTGTTCACTTCTCTAATGCAAGAGTTAACCATCATTCTCAGTCATTCATCCCTTTCTCTAGTAAATTCTAGAATTTCCTGCCTGCTTCTGTATTTGCACCTTCCTATGACTTGAGCTCTTTCAAGAGAGAGGTTTCAAGACACCTATCCTTTAATTTTTGACTACTGCTTTTGGCTCTGTTTGGGAACCTGCACCTCAGTGGGCCTTTTCTTATTGCAACTTTGTTGCTCTTGGCTGGTGCCCCTCCTAAAAAAAAAAAAAAAAAAAAAAAAAAAAAAAAAAAAAAAAAAAAAAAAAAAACTGCTGCTTTTGTTATACAACAGAGTTACATTGCAATGTTCTGTTTGTGTGTGTGTGTGTACCTGACTTTAGATATAGTGGAGTAAGTTGTCTAAGCTGAGATTGGTACCACAGGCAGTGGTGCAATGAATGTTTAAGAAATGGTTAACAGACTGAATCTGCTTTTCTAGGATTATAAAATCATTGTATTAAAGAATTACAGTGTGAGTTTCATAACATTCATTTATTAGATAATTTAATTCCAAAGATTGCATGAACTTAGTATTCAGTATGACCAAATAATTCCTATTTTAAGAAAGGTTAAGTGTCCAAACCAAATTTAATGAATGACAGTGTATGTTCTTTCATCAGTGGACCGTGAGCCCGGAAAGAGGAAGGTGAAGCCCTCTAAAGCAGCACTGGTGGACCTGGCTGAGCTGGACCTTGGCGAGAGCTCTGATGACAGTGATTTTAATGTTGATGAAGCCAAACTGAATGATGATGATGATATTTCCATCAATAGTGATCCAGATGCCCCAGATGATGACGATGATGATGATGGTGATGATGATGTGGATGAAGAGGGGGAAAGTGAAGAGGAAGGAGAGGTGACATATGCTGCTCCAGAGAAAAACCTTACAGTAACTCAGCTTCTGGAGCAAGCTAAGAAGAAACAGGCCCTTGAGGCAGAGAAGGTGAGCTAGCCAAGTGCTGTGTGTATTTCACTGCATCCTAGATAATTTTAAATTGTTATTCTTACCTTAATGTTATTGTAAATTTTAGGACTACCTAATATATCATCACTTCACTATTGAATGAGGAGCTGATCAGTTTTCTTATACATATTGTATATCTTTGGGTAGACTTTGTTTCTGTTTTGCCTTCTTTGCATTTTTTGTTATTTTCTCATTTAGTGTGGTATAAACCATCTTGTATCTCTTTTGGTGATCATATGAGCCACACCAGAGAACAAACATATATACATCATCTGATAAGAAGGCAACATAGAAGGATCATCATAAGCTGGAGGTCAGTCATTGTAGTAGACAAATATCAGGTGGGAGCTATCTGATATTCGTTGTCCTATCTCTGTAGTGGTGTTTATGTTAGAAAAGATTAGTGTTTGCAACAAAGAATATTATAAGAAAATTATGGTGGGTGCATATAAGTGTTTAGGGAAGTTGTTAAAAGAGAATGACAACATAACATAGTAGTGATATGAGAATTGAACTATAAAGAAGGGTGGTAGCAGGAGGTACAACAAAGGAAGCAGAGTCCTGTTGAAGCATGGTGTTGGAATTGGGAATGAGGATTAAAACAGTGAATTGAGGAAAGAGCAAGATTTAAAGGTGAAGGGGAACCATCTTCACTAGATCTACCACTTAAAAACTTACTGGAGATGTCAAGCTGGAATGTTCATGGGCTAAGAATAATTACCGGTATGAAAAAGGAAACCTTACTGCATCTCTGGCCACCTGAACAGCCAGCCAGACAGGACGGCCTGTATCACCCACACACTTTTCAGTCCTGCCTCAAGGCAACAGCTCAGTTCTAGTGAGACACCATGGAGTGAAGGGCATGGCCTCTCCCCTGTATACGAAAGAGTTAGATCTACTTGCAACTGCAGCTGTTGCAGTGACCTACAAGTTATTACAGAAGAACAAGAAGAGCAGAAAGAGTAACTTCTTTCTATAATAATAAAAAAAAAACTTTTTTCCATGTTTTATGAAGACGTGAGCTACTTCTGAGCATGGAAAACTGATCTTCTGCCTCGTAATGCATAATTTAAATGTAATATTTCAAACATATTATCCTTTAAAATCTGCAGTTAAATATTCAGTTGTGTCGCCATAAGTCCCAGTTTTTGTGCCACTAGATATATAAATAAAATAGACAAATATATATTCTTTTCCATATTTAAAAAAAAAAAAAAAAAAAAATTCCGTTTTATATCAAACCTCAAAAGCTGGAAGATTTGTTTGCAGCAAACATATTCATGAGTGCTGTATTGAGAGATGTGGCCTCAAAGCTGCCTCATGTGCCCATACATACTCAAACAGGCCTGACTGGACACTGGCCAGATAGAGCCAACCTGTCAGCTACAGGTTTATGAGGTAGCCTCTTTGGCGGCTTGCAGGCATCGTACACAGGCTGCTTCAACGTCCCATACATGCTCAGTTTTGCCTGAACAGTCTTGGTTTGCACAAGCGGCCAGACAGGCTGCCTGAGTGTGTATGGAACATACATTAAGAAGCTTTTTCAACAAAAGCATAGAAGCCTGAAATAACCAGGATGAGAGAATGGTCTAGGCGAGAATTATTCATAATTAAGAAAAAGTTGGATTCTAGTAGATATGGAGATGGAATAGTATGAGCATAGGTTTTTTCCTGTATGTCACAAGTAGGTAAACAGAAATGCGCGCACACACACACACACACACACACACACACACACACACACACACACACACACACACACACACACACACAAGTAAAGATTGCAGATTAATAAACTAATTATTATTATTATTATTATTATTATTATTATTATTATTATTATTATTATTATTATTATTATTATTATTATTATTACACATACTCCCGAAGATTGCTAGATTCATACTAATATCTTAAGATATCAGATATCTTATAAAGCCTCATATCCATCATATACTCGTACTAATGTAAATTACCATTTGGGATAGTATTCTAGCAAGAATGGAAATATCTTGACAATTCAAAATTCAGTAAAGTATCTAGGTAATAATGGCTGCCAGTAGAAAGTTCACCAGATTTGCCATGAATTCCAACCAATCTACAATACTCAAATTTTACATTCATTTTGTTGTGTGCTTTGCATCTTATTGGGCAGTTAATTTATGTTTAATTAATATAAAATCTAATGATAGAATACTCATATGATGCAAAAAATTAATTGATATTGTGAAAGGTTAGGATGAAATTAATCCTCAGTTTAAAGGTGGAATATAGTTGGTTCTGTACTCAAGGTTAAGGGAATGGTGATTTTTTATTTTTATTTTTATTTTTATTTATTTATTTATTTATTTATTTATTTATTTATTTTTTTTTTTGTGTGTGTGTGTGTGTGTAAAAGTTTGTGCTGTTTTTTAAGTACTAGTTACATTTGAAGCATAGAGAAAGTTGTGTAAAAGTAAATAAACCTAGTAACAGACAAGACTCATTTTACCAGGGCTTTGAGCGTCCCAAGATACTGGTGTGCTCTGTGTGCCTGGGGGACCATTCAGATGACCTCAATGAAATAGTGACTTGTGATGGATGCAGTGTGTCTGTGCATGAGGGCTGCTATGGCATCAGTGACTCAGTGTCTGTCTCCAGCACTGTGTCTTCATGCTCCACAGAGCCATGGTTCTGTGATGCATGTAAGGCAGGTGTCGTTGATCCTCCCTGTGAGCTGTGTCCAAATCTGGGTGAGTATAAAGCTTTGCTTAGTTTATTTGCTAGGGAATTAACATTGTTAATGTTCCATGTATCTCTGAGATAATTCAGCTGTCATGAATTTTTATCTTGCATAAATGATGTAAGCCATATCTTTTGATGGAATGACCAAGTATAGTTTTGAGTCAGACAAATTTTATTTTTTTATAGTGTCATTGAAGATGTATATAGTGATTCATAAATGTGTAAGTTTTATTTTCATCAAATCCTCTTCTTCGTCTTAAATGTGTGCTTTAGAAAATGTTAATCATTGTTGGATTTTATTTTCAGGCTATACAATTTTTAAAGAAACAGAAATGGGAAGATGGGTCCATTTGGTTTGTGCCTTATACATTCCAGGTGTTGCATTCAGTGAGGTAACTGCATGTGTTGCATACATTTGTTATAGATCTATACCTTTTTACCCTCAAATTTAAACAGGTAAATTTCAAATTAAAATAGCTTTAATTCCAAATTAAAATAAATTTATTTCAAATTCAAACAACAGGTTTAAATTAAAGTAATTTAAACTTCAATTAAATTATCTGAAATTGAGCTTAAAACAGCTTGCTTAAGTTAAAACAACCAAATTTTAAATCAGAGTAAGCAAATGAGGAAAAGAGATAATTGCAACTGTAGAGATGAAAAGAAAATATATTTTTAATTTAAAAACTGTATTTTGTTCAGAATAATATGCATAGATTTTTTCACAAAAATTAACTGTTGAAGATTACTTCTTGTATCTCAGTACAAATAGATATATGAATAAAGCAACACTGGATAAAGTTTTGTTGAAGTATTCTTTGTACACATTAGTAGACATACTGTAGTTATTCAAGAAAAAAATAAAAGTTCCATGATAATTGGCATTCCTTTTATATTAATGTGAAAAAAAGAAGATAAGCAAAATGTTGTGCATTACATAATAGTCTTTTCTTTTCTTTATACACAGTATTATATGAAGAAAAGATTCTGTTATCTTCTAATTATAAATCCTGTTGCTGTACCTCACTAGCAAGATGCTTTTGGGATGGTTACACCATCAAGTTTTAAGGCACATCATTGGTGTGATAGTTGAAATGACATTATCAGTGCTTTGTATTGTATTTCACTTGTTTTAGATTAAATTTCTGTTGTTTTCATTAAAATTTCACATTTTATTCAAAATTAATTTAATTTGAAAATTAACTTTTTTAACTTGAAATATTTTGATTTGACGTTCAGTTGCTGTAATTTGAGAATGAAAAGGTGCAGTCTTTAAATTGAAATTTTATGTACATACATACCAATATTTTACACATCAACATGATAACTTGTATCACTGAAATAATTATGCAGTCATGATATTACTTACGGTGGTATTGTGTATAATCCATGTCTTCACCATCAGGTTGAGGTGGTATTGTGTATAATTCATATATTCACCATCAGGTTGACAAGCTGTCCTTTCCCACATTGTTTGAGATGCCATACAGCAAGTGGGGTGCTAAGACCTGCACACTCTGTGAGGATGAGCGCTACTCCCGCACTGGTGTTTGTATTGGTTGTGACGCTGGCATGTGTAGAGGCTACTTTCATGTTACCTGGTGAGGCTCTTTCTCCCAAATATTTCTTCATCACATGGCTATTCTATTTGTATAACAGTTTTTCCAACACCTCACTCAGTCTTCATTTTTGAAGCCAAGACTTGCTACTGACCAGCCTTATGTATCACATTTGGACTTATGGATTTTCAACCTAAGAAATTTGATCCATGTGCATTAGTCAACCCCCAATCTTTTGCCTAAATATTTGGCCTTCAGAACTTGACCTATACTTGAAGAAATTGGGTACTTTATATACACTTTCTTGACAACATAGAGGATATTTGTGTAGCATCTTTATTAATCTTAAAGTTTGACAGATAATAATGAAGGATGGGTTCTATATGCTATATGGTTTTAGTGCTCTTTGTTCTGTATTTCAATCCCATTGTTGAGTTCGAGTGTAAATTCTTTCATTAGTTGTGATGTATCAATAGGGAGCCAAAGTGATGATTTGATTCTAGTTCTAAACTTAACTCAGTCCCAGTTTTTTATTTATTTATTTATTTATTTATTTTATTTATTTATTTTATTTTTTTTTTTTGTCATGGCTATAGAATTATGTCTAGTGTGGTGAAAGAAACCGTCTTTCATCCACTAATGATACAAAATATTCATACCACTTGCAGCTTGCATCTTTAATTATAAAATCCACCCTCTTCTTAATTTACTTTGTTCTCTTCACAACCAAATTAACATATTAATCAAATTAACATATAAGGCTACTTTAGATAATACCTTATTCAAATAGTCTATTTTGTATATGTATGTTTTATTTATTTATTTTTACTTGTACCATTTTATGATGTAATGGTAAAATTTAAATAATATGTGATGAGTGAAGAAGAGCTTTGAAACTTAAAACAGTGCCCAGCGAGAAGGCTTGCTATCAGAAGTAAACCATGGGGAGGCTGACCAAGCAGATCCTTACTATGCCCATTGTAAACTTCACACTGACCGGGAACTTATCAGGCAAGTACTTTTCTGTGATCATCTTTTTCTGGGAATTTAAGAAAAGTAGTGTACTCATGCATCAGTTCTCTCTCTCTCTCTCTCTCTCTCTCTCTCTCTCTCTCTCTCTCTCTCTCTCTCTCTCTCTCTCTCTCTCTCTCTCTCTCTCTCTCTCTCTCTCTCTCTCTCTCTCTCTCTCTCTCTCACTATGTTATTCCAAATGTGTGAAAAATTGTTATCTGCTAAGATCAGTTTTCATATGTTGTTTTATAGTTATTGTTCAGTGAGAAGTTGGAGTAAGTGACGAGATTTCTTCAAGAAGTATTACCATAATGAGCAACAGTTTTTCAGTTGATAGAGGGCTTCAAACATTATAAATTTTATTTATTTTTTCAGACGAAGAAAACGAAACTGGCTTGCCCTGCAACTTCACATGAAACAAGGAGAGGCAGATAAATCTGGCTCAAGCCAGGAAACTCAAGACAGAATTCAGCGCAAATTAGGTCGCTACAGAGATAAATATCTCTTCAACAAAAACAATAGACCCACACCATGGTGTACGATCCTGTATTTATGTTTTACTGCTGTTGTTATGATATATTAAGATTATCAATTTTGTGGCATTTTCTTTTGCATAATCATATACTTGTAACCTGCTTTGTTTTATGGGTTTTGTTATCTGTGCCATATCCCATCCACACACTGCTTTCTCTCAAAATTATGCACATGGAGCCTGATCTATGCTAGTTACCATGTCTTTTTGCTGTCATCACTACTCACTTTAACAGCCCTACTTGCTGCCTTGCTCATCTTTGAGCTTCCACTTGCTCCTGCCTAATTTTTAGTGTGTTTTCTCTTTCTTCATTACTATCATCATTGTAGTCGTTCATATTAGCTTCACAGTCATTAATATCATTGGCAAATTATATGCATCATGGATTAATTCAGCTAAGGTAGGAGCCCAGCAGTTCAGAGGAGAAAGCCAGGTACACCCTTAAGTTTGGTGGATGCAGGAAAATCCTGGTCAGCTGTAAAGGTGGCACACAGTACAGCTCATCTATGTACATACAGACCATGATACAAATTCCAGAGTGAATGATGCATGGTAAATTTTCATATGAGATATCAAGTGATTTCAGAATCACATTTCCAACTCATCCAGACTTAATTATAGAGCTTCTTAGAGTTGTAGCAGTGGAAGGAGATGGGAAATTGATAGTATGTGAAAGCAACTTCATTTGACTAGTTTTCATTAGCGGTCTTTTCCACAGATCCTACTCAGAAGATGCCAAGAGCTCTCTCCACTTCAGCATCCCTTTTTCGGTCGCTGCTTCACAAGACAGAACTGATGGGCTTAAGTACAGAATCTCAGCCCCTTCACTCTACTAGTGTTGGTGACATTAGAAAGAAATGGCATATTCCTCCTGCCTTCAAGTAAGTTCTCCCTGCTTGATATTTAAAAAAATTTTCAATTTTTATTCCCCTCACCAATCTTTACAATCATAATTAGCATATATATATTTAGCATAAAGGTATCTGTAAGTTTTTGTGATTATTGGAGTTTTTTTTTTGTAATTTATTGACTAAGTATTTGTATGGACGTAGTGACAGTCTGGCTGATCCTATAATATTTATTTAACAGAGAATAACTATACAGTGCTTAGCAAAAGATTTGATGCCTTGGTGATTGGTCTGAAACATTATGGCAAGTTTTGTTTGTTGCATTTTTTAGACAAATATGTCAGATAAAGTTGTGGCACTTGTACCTGTTGGATTTTGTGACTTGATTCAATATGGTTTCTACTAATTAAAACCACTTAGTTTATACAGCCCCAGTCATTGCTTTGAAAGAGCTAGGCAAAGAAACTAAGGAAGTCAGTGAGTTGGTTGGTCAAACAAAGTTGAAAGCAAGGCAGTGGTATGTGCATCATAGGAAGGAAATTAATGGTTTGCTACCTGTGCCAAGAAAGAAAAAAAAAAAAAAAAAAAAACGACTTTTTTGAGAGCTGTGAATGTGGTGAAGTGCTTTGTGGAGTCCATCCAACATGTGATACCAAGACAAGTAAAGAAAATTAATACTGTGGTGTTTGATGGTGTAAACAAGTAAAGAAAATTAGTACTGTGTTGTTTGGTGGTGTGAGAATGAGTGACAAGCCTTTATATCCCCTCATGTGATTCATAGAACATTACCACACTGTCAACAATGTTAGACCAACCAACTCACTTATTTCCCTAGTTTTGTAGCATGTCTCCCTCAGAGCAAGTTCATATTGAACCAGCAAAGACACAAAACCTATGTAAATTTGGGCATATTTGTATACAAGAGGGAAAACACAACCAGCCTTGCTTGATGCCCACAAACAACTAAGGTGCTGGCTAGTATCAAAGCTGTTGTGATTTCTTGAAGGCTGTGCACCATTACATCATACACATTTCTTACAAGAATACAGTGTACTAAACTACTTATAAAGTTTGTGTTTTCAGCAGGATGTGAGATCTTTTTGTCAAGCACTGTACATAGACCAGTCAGTGAGCAGCTTGGCAGGAACAGAACAGTAACAATTATCGATGTGTGTGTGTGTGTGTGTGTGTGTGTATTTAGTTGTATTGCACAGGGCATGAGCCAAAGCTCATTTTGTCTTGTCTCCATAACCATATTTATCCAGTTTCTCTTCAAGCATGTGAACACTGTTTGCCAAAACCATCTCTTTTTTCAAATCATTGCAGACTTCAATAGTTCGATATGGGAAGCTGTATTTCTTGATGTCATTCAAACATCCACTCTTCTTTATTTTTTTCCCCATGCCCCCTTGTCTGTCTCTCTTCCTCCTCCATATATGGTACCAAGTCATTTCTGTCTCATTTTCCTATATTGTTTATTAATTTGTACACTGTTTTTAGGTCTTCTCTTTCTCTCCTCTCTTGTAGTGTTGGTAATCCCATCTCTTCAAGTCCTTCTTCATAGCTTAAGTCTTTCAATTCTGGTAACATCTCTGTTGCTATTCTCTGTATTTCCAGTTTCCATATATTTTTTTCTATGTAGAGCCCAAACTACTGCTGTATATTCCAGTTTAGGTAATATCATGCTTGTTATAATTTTCTTCATAATTTTTAATCTAAATAGTTAAATGCCATACCATTGTTTGTTAACAAGCTGTATGTAGAGCTGAATATTCCGTTTATGTGCCTTTCAGGTGATAGTGTGTCCTGGATCATTACTCCCAAATCTTTTTCTTCATTACTTTTTGATATTATTTCTCCTCCCACGAAGGTCTCTTTCTACTTTTCCCTATTTCCAACATGGGGCATTTTCTGGCACTAAATTTTAGTTTCCATCTTTGGCTCCATGCATGTATCTCGTCAATATCCTTTTGTAACTCCTTGCTGTCATTTTCATCCTTTACTATTTTCATTATTTTTTCATCATCAGCAAAAAGTTTTATATTACTATTTATATCCTTTGTCATATTATTTACATACATTTCAAACATAATAGGTGCCAACATAGATCTTTGCGGTACCCCACTTGTCACTTCGCACCTTGAATTAATTTGACTTGAATTAATGTCTGAATACTGTTCTCATTTCCCTCCCTTATAAATAATTATCCATCTGTCACAGTGTTGCTCCCTTTAGTCCTTCATTCTCTAACTTCCACATAAGACTTTTGTGGAGAACTTTATCAAATGCTATTTTGAGATCCAGGTATACCACATCAACCCATCCGTCCCACCCTTGCAATCCATCTATTACTTTTGTATAAAAGTTCAATAGGTTTGTGACACAGGATATCCCTTTCCTAAATCCAGTTTTTTTTTTTTTACACCCATCTATCTTTAATTACTATTTCATAAAGCTTGCTTACAATACTTGTTAGTGACATTGGTCTGTAATTTAATGGTTCCACTTTATTTCCCCCTTTGTTTATTGGGACTATGTTAGCTCTTTTCCATTCCCTTGGTACTTTTACTTCTTTCAGTGAGCTGTTAATTATATCCCATATGGGTTCCTCCATTTGTGTTCTGCATTCTTTTAATATCTATCCATTTACTTGATCTGGTCCCATAGCTTTCCTAGCATCCAGCTCTTCCAGCAGTTTCTTGATTTCTTGTCTCTTTACTTGCATCTCTTGTATTCCCTCATTCTGTGATACCACTTTCAGTGCCACAAAATCAGTTTCCTTTATAAACACAGACTGAAAACTCTGATTCATTAGTTTACTTATCTCCTCAGTAGTTTCATAAATTCATCCGTCTCTTCTTAATGTCATCCCTATGTTTCATTTTTCCATTTATATATCTGTAGAATAGTTTGAGCTCTTCCTTGGATTTTCTTACTATGTCACTTTCAAGATTTCTCTCTTTTATTATACTATATTCATTTCTTGCCTTTCTGTATTCTTCCTTAGTATTTCTGTTCAGTTTTCTCATCATCTTCCTCCATGTTCTGTCCTTTTTTTTCTTTTTTGCTTCTACACACCTGGCACTATATCATTGCTTCCCCATATCATGCTTTCCAATTTTCAGATTATAACTTGGTACAAACTGTTGCACCTCATCTCTATACTTGCTCAAAAATATCTCATATTTTTCTTGCTCTACTTTACCTTCAAATAGCTATTTCCAGTTATTTTTTTTTCCGTAAAATTTATTAAGCTCTGCATAGTTTGCCTTAGCATAGTTCTGTCTCCCATTTCTAAATTGGTCATTCCTGTGCAACACTGTTTTCCTCCTGTAGTACTATTTATGTTGTCACATGATCACTTCTTCCCATGGGACTCAGACAATGTATACTTGGTCTACTTTCTGGGGTTTTCATAAACACTAAGTCCAGCTGTGATGGTTCTTCTCTGCATCTTGTAGGTTTGTCTCATTGTATTAACATCATGGTATGCATTTTCACTCCATGACCCAACATTTTCTTTCACTTCCATCTCCTCCCAGTTAATTCCTTTAGTGTTGAAGTTGCCTACTAAGAGCACTTTCTTACTTTTCCTTATCATTTCTTCTATGCTATTTTTTGTTTCTAGTTGCATAATTTTGTATCTATTGGTCTCCCATGCATTAATTTTTGATGGTATATACGTCACAATAATCTTCATTTTTTTCACTTCCTTTGATCTTAACACTCAAAGTTTCTGCCATTCCATCACCATATTCCACTTCCTCAACAACAATATCCTCTTTTATCAATATTATCACTCCTCCACCCTTTCCTTTTCTGTCACTGCTCCATGTCCTTCCTTTGCAAATCTCAGCTTTATTTCCTCTTTTAGTTTGGTTTCCGTTAAACATACTACATCTGATTTATTGCTCTTTAGGTAGTCTTTAAGTTCCAGTAGGCTCGACACCAAACCATCTATATTTGTATAGGTAATTTTTAAGCTTTATTTCCTCTTTTAGTTTGGTTTCCGTTAAACATACTACATCTGATTTATTGCTCTTTAGGTAGTCTTTAAGTTCCAGTAGGCTCGACACCAAACCATCTATATTTGTATAGGTAATTTTTAAGCTTCCGCTTGGTGATCTCCCGCTTTGTGCCACCATTTCCTTACTTTCATGTCCACAACATGAAACATGAATTTCCTTGCTTGTTCCTGTGTTCTCTCTTCGTTTTTTGACTGTTCCTCCACTCTCAACTCTTTCACTTTACTTCTCTTTTCTTCGTTCATGTCTCTTTATCTATATTCCCCACATTCCTTTTACTTTTGCCAATTTTCCTGTTCTTTGTAAGACATGTTCATTGGTCTTGTTTCATTTTCATCATACTTTCCAGTCTTGCAAATTTGTTCAACCATCTCCTCTCTTTCTCCTGCCACTTCTGCTATAATTTCTTTAGCCCTTTTCACCTCTTCTTTCTCTCTAGCTATTTTCATTGGTAGGTTCTCCTTGACCCTAAATATTACCATATGCATCTTTCTCTGTACCATGTTTCTCTATAAGATTACTTTTTTCCTTTATTATTTTAATCACTTGCTTTTCCATATCCTTATTGTGTTCCTGTTGTTGTTGACTTATTACTCCATATCCACTTTCTGTTGTTGTTCTCTCTTTTCTTTCCGACTTTTGGCTTCCTCTGTCACTCTTTTACTTTCCCAACCTTAATCTCCCTTGTAAAGCTTTCTTTAACTCCTCATTCTCTTCCTTGAGTTTCTTGATTTCTTAACAGTACTTCTTGTTTAAGTCTACTATCTTCCCTGTTGATATCACTGACAATGTTTGACAATGTTTACCTGTACACAACTCCCATTTCACCCATTCAGCCACTTCCCGATTTACACTTCACTTCCCCTACACTCAAACATCACACGATTCCCTATTATGGAGACCACACTCAAGCTCAGCCCACTGTACAACCAAAACCTAGGTAAATCCTTTGAGCTGTTGTGGCTGCGTCCAATCAGCTGGGTGGCACATCTGTGTGTGTGTGTGTGTGTGTGTGTGTGTGTGTGTGTGTGTGTGTGTGTGTGTAAGTATCAATGAATGTGCACTTGGTAAATATCCAGATGGTCTAGCAAGTGCACATTCACAGATACTCATACACATTAGTACACATGATGTACTAAAAAAAACATCACCTTTGTATTAATATTCTGTGAATGTAATATTATAATACCTTTGTTCATTGCAGTGTTGAGTTCATAAGTTACTACCTGGATCGAACAAATCGATTAACAGAGATGAAGGATCGCTTGGATCATCTCCTTACAGAAAATTCTCAGTTGGTTGAAGAGGAGACACAGCTCAGGATTAAGTGAGAATTTTTCAAGCTTTTTATTATTTTACTAATTTTACAATTTGAACATTCTTGTTGAAGTAGACTAAATTTCAGAGATGTTCAAGGACATTAGACTTTAAAGGTTGGCATGTATATAAAAAACTCAATTATATGTTGTCATCATTGTTGTCATTGTCATTGTGTTTGGTTAAAGCTACCCATTGGCAATTTACTAAGCTGTGTAATTAAGTACTACTTGTTTGTTTTCTGATTTTTAGAGGTTTCTTCAGTCTCATAGCCATGTTGTTTGACTTACTTAAGCACTTTTTCTGCTTTCTCTCTCTCTCTCTCTCTCTCTCTCTCTCTCTCTCTCTCTCTCTCTCTCTCTCTCTCTCTCTCTCTCTCTCTCTCTCTCTCTCTCTCTCTCTCTCTCTCTCTCTCTCTGAGCAGTTTACTGTACTTAACTTCATTATTACAGTGATATATTCAGTCCCAAATTCTCTTTAGAATCCCCTTCAGTGACTTGGCCATAATAATTCATGCTTGCATTGCATTATCCACCTCATTCAGTAGTTTCTTGCCACCATCATCTTAAGAGACTGAATTTTGTTACTATGAAGTGGCACACATCTTATGCTAGCATCATCATCCTCAAGATACTGAATGTTTTTACTATAAAGTGGCACATATTTTATGCTTTAAATACAGTGTACATTTCATTTGCAGGGAAAACTCCTTCATTGTAGGTAGAAGATTTAATCCTTAAAAATCTCCCCATAATGTGGTGCTCCACCATTTAAACCATATGTAAGCAATGTAGTCACCAAAAATTAATCACATTAATTACTCATCACAACAGGTGTAATCAGATGGAATGTGAATGTGAAAATCTCAAGTCAGAGAATGATGTACTTCTTAACAAGGCCTTAGAGTTGCACGATCTTCTCAAGGGCCTGGCAGGACGCCCTTTGCCATTGCCTCCTGTAGTGGCAGCATTACACAATCCCCCAAGCCCCCCACTGCCAACGAGACCACTCCCTAAAGGCAGTTTGCGAGGACCAATTATTACAAAGGCAGCAGCCAAGATGATGACAGACCATGCCCCTCCTGTTGGAGGTGAGTATTGGTCCCAGAGGCTGCAAGGTCAGCAATACTGCCATTTTCCTTTGTTGCTGGATATCTTAGTATGACATGGGTCTGATTCTTGAGTTTTCCTTTCTTAAGGGGACTGTCTGGCCAAAATCCTAAGATCGCTATTTGTCTGATTTTCAAGAATCCAGTACATTGTGCATAATAGTGAGGATACGTTACATACTAAGTTTCGTGTGTATCACATCATAAATAATCACATTAATGGTGTTTTTGCAATTTTTTGAAAAACTAAAATTTTGATACAATGGAACCTTGGTTTTTTAACTTAATTTGTTCTTGAATGCCCTTTGAAATCCAAATTGTTAAAAAACAAACTATTTTCCCCATAGGAATTAATGTAAAATAGATTAATTTGTTCTCATGTCTTAGCTGGTAATGACCAATGCTCCCACTGCTAAGATGGCCATTCCACATCTCCAGCTTAGACATTTTTATCCAGGAAGTGAACAGTTCACGCAGGAAAGCCACAGAATGCCTGACTTCTGATCTCTCAAAAATTTTCTGATTGGAGCAGAGCAAACTTGGTATTGTTCATTACCTCAAAAACTCAATTCCTCTATCTATCAACTCAACACAACCTTCCAGACAGCTATTCCCTCTTCTTCAGTGACTCAACTGTCCACCTCTTCTACACTGAACATCCTTAGTCTGTCCTTTTTTTTTATAATCTAAACTAAAAACTTAACATCTCATCTCTAGCTAAAATAGCTTCTATGAAGTTAGGCATTCTGAGATGTCTCCACCAGTTTTTCTCACCTACCCAGCTGCTAACTCTGTACAAGGGCCTTATCTGTCCATGTATGGAGTATGCTTCACAGCTTCACATATCTCAGGGGGTTCCACTCATACCGCTCTTTTAGACTGGGTGGAAGCAAAAGCTTTTTGTCTAACTGACTGTCTTCAGCCTCTTTCTCATCGCCACAGTGTTGCATCTCTAGCTATCTTCTACCGCTATTTTCATGCAAACTGCTCTTCTGATCTTGGTAATGGCATGCCTCCCCTTCTCCTGCAGCCTCGCTGCACAAGACTTTCTCTCACCCCTATTCTGTCCACCTATCTAATGCGAGAGTTAACCAGTATTCTCAGTCATTCATTCCTTTCTCAGGTAAACTCTGGAACTTCCTGCCTGCTTCTGTATTTCCACCTTGCTAAGACTTGAATTCCTTCAAGAGGAAGGTTTCAAGATACTTATCCTTCAATTTTTTACTACTGCTTCAGACCCTGTTCAGGAACCAGCATCTCAGTGGGCTTTTTTTTTATTGGACTTTTATTGCCCTTGGCCAGTGTCCCTCCTACATAAAAAAAAAAAAAAAGTGACACTTAGTGACACAGAACTCATCAAAAGATGTTGTTTAAATCATGCAGGCATTCTCTTTGTCAATGATCAAGTGAGGGAAGGCTAACAGAGTGACACAGAGAGAAGCAACCCACTCACTTCCAAAATGAAGGTGACCATAACACTTAGACATCTTGCTGCTGGGAAAAGCTACTTGGAAAATGCAATTGTGCAATAGTGATGGCATTGTGGGAAGTTTTTGTTCGAAAACCGAGTTGTTTGGAAAGGGAGACGTTCAGTAACCAAGGTTCCACTGTATTTGTTATTTCTGAGACAAAGTTGATGGAAAAAATTGAAAAGTGAAGTACATTCAGTTATAAATAATTTGTTGGGAAGGATTTTAAAAATTTCCTTGAAAATTTTGTTTGCAGAATTTTTAAAATTTTGGTCCAGTCTAGAAAATGTTGCTAATTTATAAATATAAATAACCAAAATTTTTAAAATCTGCTTCCAACAAAAATAGCAACTTTATCATTATTTCATATGCAAAAGTTTCATTAGAATTGGTGCTGTGGTTGGCAGGATATAATGAAAAGAAGAAAAAACGATGAACAAAGATATTTGCAGATAAAGGCCAACAACTATTTTTGTCTTCTATTTTTGCTTTTTCTGCAAAACAGCATCCATTATGTATGTTATGTCATGCATTGACTCCTTATGGAGCAATAGATGGTATTCACAAGATATTTTGGAGTAACTAGCTGGCACTTGGTCGCCTTTCCTTTGCAAAATATTATACACTCAAAGGCGTGGGTAACAGGAGGCCCTACCTCCTTCATTGTTACCAGGTTTTCCTAATACCCTCTTGGCTCATAGTCATTGCTGAACTGAAGCTGCTTCTTCACCTTCCTCTTCTTTCTGCCTACAACTTGCTCAGTTTCCTTGTCACTTATTTCCATGGACTGGAAGATATCTGGGTCAGTCCCTAGCAGGTGTGTCACCAAGTTAGTTTCTCTGCCAAAGTTGTGTTTTAAAGTCATCACCCGAGCCACAAACGTAATTAAAAAAAATGGCCTGGATGTTTTACTCTTGAGCATTTGGTAAATAATTTTCTATGCAGAGACTCATTTAAGAGCAAGTGTGTGTCTCACAGGATCACACTGCAGCTGTTGCAGATAACTGTCACATCTGTGTCAAAGTTGACATGTAGGGTGACTGGGAGTGTCCCTACAACCTCTTCTGGGACACTTCAACTGTGCTACAGTTGCAAAGAAGAGATAATGAACTCCTCATATATCTTGGTTTGTGGGATGTTATCTTTCAACAAATCAAACAGTTTCTTGCAGGAAGAAATAGGGAGTGGAATTGAAGTTTTTGCTGGTGTAGAAGCCAATCCTGAGGTAGACATTGAGGCAGATGCATAAGAAAGTGGTGGAGTTGAGGTGATGGTGGTGGTGGTGACACTTAGAAAGTGAGGTGAGTCACAGCAAGGTGAGACGGGGTGGCAGCAAGCGCAGGGCGGTCAACTGGGTGCCAGGCACACGAGGTGGTGGAGGAGGCTGGCTGACAAAATTGCTTTTTCTTCTCCACTGCTTTCTCAAGGTTCTTCAACTTTATCATGTTGATCCTCGGTATCTTCCTCATAATATTGATGGGAAAAAAGAGGTCTTTAGATGCAGGTAGAGTAAGATGGATAATTGAGATCAGATGGGAGAGATAACCTACATAACTTCTCTCTTTCTGGCATATCTGGTACAGCCTGAGGGGATATGTGCTATTTATAACCAGTATAGTCACCAGATGTCTAGAGATGACAGTGAATACCATGTAAACAGAATATTTTGTCGTTTATCAGTAATAATAAGGCAATATACAATGCCTGCGTGTAGGACAGCAGAAGAGCATGACATCACGGGAGAGGTGAGAAGGAAAAGGGCTGTAACACCTTTATTTTTGTGAATTTTGCAAAGAAACTTCATCATAATAAGGTCAAATGATACATGATACAATTATTTTTATTTATTTATTTTTTTTTTCAAACTTTATTTTTGCAGACTGTCCCCTTAAGGCCATGGTTTAAGTTGTAACCTTATTTATAAAACTGGAATACAAATAAAAATAATATTGTTTCAAGTATCAGCAAGCAATGCAAAAACAGCTGTTATAGAATTTTATAGTTTTAATTGTCCATATTAATGACTGGTCTTAATCAACAGCTTCAAGACATATTAAGGCTTTCAGCTTCAGCTTCAGAGGCAAAAGAATGTTTATCCTATGTCTTATAATTATTTTTAAACTAATTACTCATATCGGTGTATGTTATATGAAATAACTGTTTTATACAATATGTTCAATTTTTTTATATTTTATTATTTTCAATTAATTAATTAATTAATTAATTGATTAATTAATTAATTAATTAATTGATTAATTGATTAATTAATTTATTTATTTTTGTCTTTACCATGAAGTACATATTATTTTTATGATGTGTATGTTGAGACATTTACAGAAGTAATGTCCAACTTTCCTTATTTGTAATATTATGAATGGATTCATGTGATGTGAATATAGCATTTATTGTAGTTTCACATAATGATCTATGGATACCAGATTTTGTAACATGGGTAAGAGCTAATGTAGCCTTGAATATAGACCAGAAAACCAAGTGCAAGTAAGATTTTTTCTGGTCTAGAATGGTTCCATGATAATGGTGGCATAACTTATACAAGGATCTTTTTCCAGAGATGGGAACAAACAGCCTAACCCTGAATAGATGTCGGGTGTGTCAGCTAACAAAGGAGCAGCATTTATTAATTGAGTGTGACACCTGTGGCCATTACTACCATTTATCGTGCTTGGATCCTCCCCTTACACGCATGCCAAAGAAAACAAAACAGATGGGATGGTAAGCCACATTTATTTGCCACATTATTGTATAATAATTTAGTTTCATCAGTGTAATCATATCAATAAGTACTGAAAACACAGTAAATTAAAATCAGAAAAGGCAGATGAATGCCTGTAATTGAAGTACTAACTTCCTACAAAGTAACAATGAATTTCTCACTTTTAGGCAATGTTCAGACTGTTGCAAGTCTTCTGACTCTGATAAAGCTCCAGAGGTGGACACAGCAGCACCTCGTAGACTCCGCAGGAATATCAAAGAACCTGCCAAATTCTCGCCTTCTCTTGCTTCGGAAACAAAGGTATTGAAAGTGCACACACACTTAGTGGAGACCATCCTCATATCTCCCTTTCTAGGTGTAGGTCTGAATCCCCTCAGGTTACAAAGGATTTTCACTGATATTGAGCAATTACTGTTCCCCTTGGGCAAAAGGATAAGGTTTATTATGTATGTTTAGTTTCAGCCATACCCATAGATTGGCTGTATGAACTCAAATCTTTTTCCAGATGAGTAACAGCTGGCACTCATAAGTGATCAAGACTTTGGTTAATTACACTATTATATTGGGAGGGATCAGAGCTAAACAGATGCGTAATGATGGATATGAAAGTCTTTACATACAACTTATTTATTCCAGGGAATTGAGGGTGGAGAGAAGAGCCAAATTGGCAGTTCAGTATCAGCCACTTTAACGTGTACAAGTGTAACCCCAAGTACAGATGACAAACCTCCAATACACCTGTACCACCCTGGAGTAGCCTCAGTCTCTGGACCTCCAGAAGAACCTTCAGAGGCTGCAAGTATTGGTGGCAAGAGGAGGAGAAGTTCTGATGGTAAGAAAGCAGCAACAAAAAAGCAAAAGAAATCACCTGGGGATATAGAACACAGTTCATCTGAAACAGTTCCAATGAATGCAATGGCTGAGCCCATTCCTGCCAATAAGATGTCACCAACAACTGCTGCTGCTCGGGGCAAAAAGGGTCCTCAAGACATGCCAGGACAGGATACCCTTCAGACCAGCCAACTGGAAACCAGGTCATCTCGAGGTAGAAAAGTCCATCCTGAACCACCATCTCCTGTAGTGTCACTGCAGTGTACTCTGTCCACAGCAGCACCCACAGTAACCACCACATCTTTACCTGAGAAATCCACAGCAACAGTAACACAGAACTCGGAGGTCTCTTCACCTTGCAAGAACCGTCGAGGCCAGGGAGACTCAACTCAGCCACCTATACCAACTCAGGCCACCAGCTCTCCTTCACGGCAGCGAAGGCAACCTTCAGAAGCTGGTGAAGCACAGCCTCGCCCTCAGATCTCTTCCCCAACTCGTAGCCGGAGACATCAAACTGAATCCAGTGCTGAGGCAGCTGCAGAAGCTCAGCAGGCTATTCCAACATCAGCAGAGTCAGAGACTAATCAAACTTCAGGTGGTCTCCAGACATCAGTTGCTGAAAATGCTGAGTCCAACTCACGGCGAAGAGGAGCCTCCAGTATTCATTTGGACACCAGTGTGGAATCACTGCCATCAGTCACTTCACTGCACTCTCCCACCTCTGAATCCTTCCATAGTGCAGAAGATGATCCATCCTCCCCAAGGAAAGAAAAAAGGCACCGAGATGGAAGCAAAAAAAAGAAAAAAGACAAGGACAAAGAACTAGATGGAGTTAAGAAAAGAAAGAAGCATCATCATCGGGATAAACATGGCATGGGAGAAATGGCATCTGAAATCCTCACACCTTTCAGAATAAAGGTTTGTATGCCATGGTTGTCATAGAAATGGTATGAATAGGTATTTAATCCTTATCTCATGCACAACTTGTGATAAATTTTACTATTTCCATTTGTACTTTATATTGTTCTAGTTTTTTTTAAAAAGATACCATCACCTGAAGTTCTCTCCTTCTGAAATGTACAATAACTGAAGTGAGAACAATTTGTCATTCCTGGGAGTTAAAGATATATTTTTTTTCTGATGGTCTTACCTCTGTATTATATTTAATGAATAGCAGTAAATATATGAAAATATTTATGCTAGGTAACCTTAAGTTATTGAGATCTTCTCATGGTGAAGTTTACAGTATGCTATAAGAAACTTAATAAAAAGTAATAATAATAATAAAGATCAGAATATATCCAGCAACCTGTATTGTTAATCTTTAGGTGTTCTGTTCCCTTTCCCAAGATCTTTCCAAACCAGAGAATTGTTAATTTCTGTGGTAAGGTTTTGAGATTTGGATGATTGCATCAATAATATAAACATTAGTATCTTCATTAACTTAATAAATACCTGAACAGATCAAACCACTACCACCACGACCTATGGATGAGGTGGCCCAAGGAGCAAGTGCAGCACCTCCAGCCCCAACCACAAGCCAGGCCTCACTGGGTTCAGTCTCCTCAGCCAACACTACCACCACTACTGCTACCATTACCACCTCTACCTCCTCCAATACTGTCTCATCCACTACTAGTACCTCAAGTTCCACTGCTGCTGCCACTTCCAGCACTACTTCAACCTCAAGTTCAGTGGTTACCCATTCTAATTACCAAACCAGGACACCTCCTGCTGGTTATCCACCTCTCCCTCCAGGTTACACCCTGACTCAGCCAATGGCTCCACCATCCTCTACTTCCTCCTCCAATACCAGCAGTAGCACTGCCACTGGCACTCACTACTCAACCTCCACCTCAAGTCAGGCCTCTACGGTGAGATTTTCCTATTTGTACATTGTAGACAATACTCATATATCATGAATGGTTTTTATGCTGTGGATGCTGGTTGCTTAAGTAAACCAGAGTTCTTACTGTGAATGATTGTTAATGAGTTTTTACCACTTTTACTGTAAGGGCATGGTGTAGATAATTTCTGATTTCATGTAGCAAGCACTATGTTAAGCCTCTTCTCTCAAGTACAGTCATGTTACCAGTAATGCACAATATTCTAACATGAATCATGTCTAACACAGGGAGCCAGCTTGCTTCTGAGTCATATTGTAATACAGGGATGAGCCACAGCAAGCCACTGACAAGTTTGTAATGGAGGGTGCGGTAACACTAACGCTGGGGAGGGGTGGCAGCATGCTGCTGCCACCCCTTGCCACCAACAGTTATGCTAATTTAGTGACTGATTGGGAAGAGGGGCAGGATGCAGTCACCTCCACCACCCTCCTGCCACTTAGTGAAGCTAGTTTAATAACGGGTGGGATGCAGCACCTGCTGCTGCCACTGCCATCCACAGTGATGCTAGTCTAGTGACCAACCAGGGAGAGGGACAGGATATAGCAGCTGCCACTGCCACTTACAGGGATGCTAGTTTAGTGACTAACCAAGATGAGGGGTGGAATGCTGCAGCTACTGCCGCCACTGCCATCCACAGCAATGCTAGTTTAATGACTGACCAGGGAGAGGGGCAGGATGCAGCTTCTGCTGCTGCCATCCAGTGATACCAACAGTGGGCATTCATCATCTGTGTGTAAACAATGGCTGTGTAGTTTTTTTAATGATTGTTTCTGTACTGTATTGGTAATCCAAGGTTAGCACTTAATGATGTTCATAAGTATCTAAAGTTAACAAGGAAGTAAATGATTCAGGTATTTAAAATATGCATAGGTGATATGAGATGATAACCGTGAGTACTCAGTAAACAGTGGCTCAGTGTGTCTTTTTAATGACTTACTGTATTACACTGTTTTTTTATTTATTATTTTTTATGTTATATGAATTCTTATGTATTTATTGCCTTCAGCTTTAGGCATAAAATTATTTGAACATTATAGTTAGTCTGGAGATGGTTTAATTTTTCTGCCACTAGTTTCTTTATAACGTAATGTGAATTGCATCTAATTTGGGCCATCAGCAGAACCTCACCCCTGTTAGTCGTGACCTGATTGTATTCCAATCTTGTACCCCTGTGTTATCTTTCCTTTCACACCCATAGCATCCATTCCACTTTAATATTTTATTCCTGTTGTTTAATTTCTTCTCATTCTTTATGACTATCTCCATCGCTCATGTGATCATTACCTTACCTTTAATACAAGCCTCTATATGTACATTTTCATTATCCTTACCATATATTTCATTCACACAAACGCTTTTCATATTTTATCACTGCCTATATCCTAAATCCATATCTCACTTGTACTAAGTTTATGCTCAGATACAAGAAATAGAAGATGGAGGAGAGAGAGAGAGAGAGAGAGAGAGAGAGAGAGAGAGAGAGAGAGAGAGAGAGAGAGAGAGAGAGAGAGAGAGAGAGAGAGAGAAGTGTTTGCACTATTATATTTTAATCAATGCCTTATTTACCTTCATACTTACTGTTGTTCTTTACATCCATCATACTCACCAAAGATTCTCTGATTTTCCATTCATGTAAGGCTTTCTCTTGTGCATTGTTCATAATTCTACATTTACATGAAATTTATATTTTAAGTTCATTCATCTCAGTTGCACACATTTCCTGCATCAACTATATTTATTTAAATAACTATTTCATATATATATATATATATATATATATATATATATATATATATATATATATATATATATATATATATATATATATATATATATATATATTAGTAGTAATGAAATAATGTGCGTGTATTATCAACTAATCCTCTAGGTTTAATTCTTACTTCTCTTTGGCTTTATTTCTTTCAGAGTCATGCCAACACATTCAGCACAAGTGGAGGCTCCAGTAATCGCAGGAGATCAGATCCCAGTGATCCTCAACAATTTAGCAAATGTGATGTGTGTGGTGAGACTGGGGGAGTCACCAATACAGTCTCGTAAGTTCACAAGGACTGTTCTTTATTTTATCAAGTTACAGGACTACCTGTATTTTTGTTGATAAGTATATTGCCCTGTTGTAGATATTTAATGAAGAAAAATATGGAAAATATAAGAATTTCCTTTAAGAAAAGCCACATACTCAGATAAATTAAAGATCAAGTCATTCTAAGTTAGAAATATACTGTTGTCAAACAGTTTTAATACCATGGTTTACAAGTTACAGGACACTTAAATGTGAATGTGCCAGGAGTTAGCAATTGGTATTGCTATCTTGAGGGTGTTACTTTTTATTCACTCTTGGGTAAATTATATAATCTTTCTAGGATGTTGATGTGATTACACATAAAGATTTTCATGAAAAAAAAGATGGAAATAAAATTTAAAAAACATGGTGTATCATTTTAGCAATTAATAGTTAAAACAATTAACTCCATATGGCAACATTTATCAGTTAGACATTGCAGGACAGGACTTTCTAGCCACTTGCCTTTGATGCACAGTTATATTTAAATGTCCTGTAACTTCTAAACTTTGGTGTTAAAGAATGGAATAGAATATATCTGACGTAGAATAGAATAGCTTGATCTTTCATTTCTTTGAGTATGTGAATTTCCTCACAGGACACCCTATATAAAGCAAAACAAAGCAGACAAGTTATTAACATATCTCACAGCTGCATCTTTCACCACTGCATTGTCTTACTTTCATTACCACAAGCCATCATCTCACCAGCATTAATTCGTAAGTCTGTGCAGCAGAAATCAACACAATTATCAATATTTAATAGGGTCAGATGTGAAGTACCCTTGTATGTTGTCACTATTAGAATTTAGTAATGAGATGTTTTCTTTTAGGTGTGATGAATGCAACAAAGCCTATCACTTTAATTGCTTGGAACCTCCTCTCAAGAAATCCCCCAAGCGTCGTGGATACTCATGGTTCTGTGAAGACTGCGATAGTGCGGTAAGCACCATAAACCTGGCACACATCCAGTGGAATATAAATGCTCCTTAGTATCTTCGAATGCATTAAGTAACCTGTTGCCATAATTTTTCACAAAGCATGAATTTAAGATCATGCTAGCTTACAAATCCTGATATTTTTGTTTGTATGGCATTAAAACAATTCCTTTAAATTATCTATGAATTATTTTTTTCTGTTTTGTAATTATTTTGCTTATATATTCTGTTAACTAGTTTTACATTATATAAATACCAGTTGTGTATATAACATCAGTACAATGTAAAGAACTTTGCAAGTTCCCTCAAGAATAGAGAGATGATCATGATATAACTGAGATTGTCACAGTCCTATTGATGGATGACTGAATGCAAGTGTGTCAGTAACTAGTGTATACTTAACTCCTACCAGGACTCATTCATACTTAAACATCATAATATAAAGCTATAATGAAATAAAAATTCAGGGTTATGAACCTTGACAAAACTGCAATAAATTGTTTATGATAATCCATTGACAAATGCCTTTAAGTCATGCAAATCTAAAATGGCAGTGTGCAGAAAGAAATTTGTTTCCCTAGAGCACAGGAGTAATATTACATGAAGGATGGGCAAAACTGTGCAGACACCATGCAGTTGATTCATGTACTCCTCCATTTTAGGAGGAAGAAATTTTCAGAGAACAAACATGAAGTAGTTTGGGGAGGGCAAACTTGATCACAAAAGAATGACTTGCTTACATGTCTTACTCTGGAATTTTACATTTTCATGAAATGGTATTGCACTTATATTAATACTGTTAGTGATTGTGGCTGGTCTTCCAAAAGTGAGAGTTGGTATATTCTATCATATGAGCCATCTTCTGTATTCTTTATCTATGTTGTAATTTCTACCAAAGGGTGGTGCTGGGCTGAGGATTCCCTCACCCTTGTCCACTTTTCCCATTCTTGGGAATGGTAATGGGATTTACAGGTGCATTGTCAACTGCATTTGTACAAGAAAATTGTTTGGCTACATATTGTCTATTTAGCTTTTCTTAGTTTGATGCAAGAATGGGAATATTATGTTTTTTTTTTTTTTTTTTTTTTTTTTTTTTTATGTAGGAAGGATACTGGCCAAGGGCAACAAAAATCTAATAAAAAAAAAAATGCCCACTGAAATGCCAGTCCCTTAAAAGGATCAAAGCAGTGGTCAAAAATTGGTGGATAAGTGTCTTGAAACCTCCCTCTTGAAGGAATTCAAGTCATAGGAAGGTGGAAATACAGAAGCAGGCAAGGAGTTCCAGAGTTTACCAGAGAAAGGGATGAATGATTGAGAATACTGGTTAACTCTTGCGTTAGAGAGGTGGACAGAATAGGAGTGAGAGAAAGAAGAAAGTCTTGTGCAGCGCGGCCGCGGGTGGAGGGGAGGCATGCAGTTAGCAACAGGAGTAAATCAGATCTGCTGTTGGGGCATGATGCAGAGATATTCTGGTATGTTTCATGACTGACACATGTATGGTATGGTCCATGAGAAGTGATCCTCTCTACTGAAAGACATAGAGGCTTAGATGTGAAGAAATGATTGTGGATGTGGTAAGTGTGTAGTGCCTTGTCATAGCCATTCTTGTGGGGGATGTCAACCTGTTATAGAAACAAAGTTCATTAATATCAAGCATTAGCTCTTCCAATAAAATTTCTAAGTAATGCTAAATATAATATGGTAGCATTTCAGATAAAAAATTTGCTACCAAGTAGACTTTGGTGCTATTTTACAGCACTCATACTATTATTTCAACAAGTGCTGTTAGTGTGTCAAGAAATTTCACACAACTTAAATTAATATCTTTAGTGCTGGCACAATTATGAGGAGGGATGTACTATTATGCTCACTTCTTAGTACATATGTCACATATATGATCATCATTATTGAAATAAAATGCCCACAACAAAAAATTGTTCACTTGGTACTGGAAATACTCAGCATAGATATAGTCAGTAGTTCAATATGGAGGAAGTGGAGTCACTGGAACTTATAAATAGTCTAACCCAAATTAATAGAGTAAAGGTGTATATAATGTAAATATTTTCTTTCTTTTAATTTGATTTGTATATTGTGCTTTCATGCATGCCATCTATACAAATTCATTTCTTTAACTTGCTTTTATTGTGAATGTAATTGGGTAATTGTAAGGTTGCTTGGTGCTCTGTTTATTTATTTTTTTTTATTATTTTTATTTATTTATTTTTTTTACCATTTTGTAACATTCTTAGTAATTTATAAGAAGACTTCCCTTACCTTACCCTTCATCCATTTTGTTGCTCACCACTTCCTTCAATTTCACAGCATTTAAGATTATGTTCAATCATTATTTCTGTGTAGTAAAGTATTTGGACTTTATAATTGAGCACATGCACTTTTCCTAAAAACTTTTCCTAAAAACACACAAATGGATAATGTATTTATTTCATATTTCATTTCCTAAAAACATACAAATGGATGTATTTATTTCTTATTTCAATTTTTCACCAATTTGTATAGACAGTTTCATTAAAAGAATTTGCTCACGTCAGCCATTCATTGCAATTTGATTATTTGTATAAGTGGTTTGTACTTATTCCAGAGGAAGTCTAATTATATCACATATCACTTAGTCATTATAACACACACATGTAAAACCCTATATTTTAAAGGGAGACATAATAGTATACTGTGTACTGTAAAAGATGACTCAAATGGACAGAGCAAGAGGTGGGACCCTTTCCTTTATATTTTTATCCATCTCTCTTTAAGGAATATTTCAGTTTGGTATATAGATAAATATGCTTATACAGTCTCCCTCTCCTCAACTTTTTTGGGGAAGCAACAATAAAGTCTCTCTCTCTCTCTCTCTCTCTCTCTCTCTCTCTCTCTCTCTCTCTCTCTCTCTCTCTCTCTCTCTCTCTCTCTCTCTCTCTCTCTCTCTCTCTCTCTCTCTCTCTCTCTCTCTTAATTTACTTTGTAGCCCTTGGGGAATATTGTAAAAGATAGCAGTTGGTATCAGTGCAACTATTAATACAATATTTTATCCTTGTATTTATATACCAAGCTGACATCCTTGTAAAGAGTAGCTTGGGCAAAACAAGGCAAGATGTGCACAGACATGCATGCATGCCTACACATGCATGTGCACACACACACACACACACACACACTAATCTCACAAAACTCCTGCTTTGAAGTATATTGAAATATTCAAGACAATGAACTTGTACATGGCATGAAAATCATAAGGTGATTATTTAACTTTGGTAATAGGCAATAATTATGTTGCACTTAAGGATTCTCAAATGAATTAACTGGTGTGATAAAAGTGATTGAGTGAGTTGGGAGAGGGTCATTCATGGAGATCAAGTTCTGCCTCACTAAAATGAAGGAAGAGGCGGGGGGATGTGGCTTCTAAATTAACTTTGCCTATGACAGGAGCAGAGCTGATTTTAACAGATACTCCTTTGTTATGCTATCACAATTCAATATGCTATCACAATTCAATACCCCTTAAGTTCCATTTAATCTGATTTAATTGTTAAAACTATTTATTTTTGGCATTCAGACATAGATATTATATGAAGTCCACATCTGTCATCATCTCATGCTGGAATGGCCCTCTGTAGTGAGTAGATGATTAAATCTTTCTTAAATTTTTACTTTGCCTTCTTTAAATTATCTTGTATATTAATTACATTTGATTTAGGGTGATATATTCCTAAAATTTAGAAAACTGCACTTGATGTGGGATGCCTTTTTTTTTTATTTACATTTTCTTGCTTTCAGTGCCTTTCCAATCTGTTTACTTTTATTTCAAATTTTCCTTCCACATTGTTCAATGATGCTCTTCTTTTTCAGACTTAGAGACCTGAGTGTATTCCTGTCCTGTGGACACGAGCAAATTTCTAATGGTTGTGGGATCCTTCTGCTCTTTCTTCATTACATTTCTGCAGTATTTCATATGCAGGTGTAATCTGTACAAATATGTTGATAATTTAATGCTGCAATATTATGCTATTTATAAGATCTTGTTTCTACTCTGGGAGTTTCATAGTATTATATAATATTTCTCATATAATTTATTTTTTTAGCTTTTATAAATATTTGTGTTTAACTATATACAATTTTACCACATGATATTAGTTGCAAACTTAGGTCACAGGTCACAATCTTACATGATATTTTGAGGTCATGTAAAAAAATATTTATTTTTGATCAGCAATGTAGATGTACAAATTCAAATAACTGACATGAATAATACAAGCACAGAGCTTTTTGGAAGATTAGAATATAATTCAATCATTATTTCATGGCTGTAAAAATAGACTTGGCATTATGCAATACAAATGCCTGCCCTTTCTCCCCTCTCATGTCTTGTTCTAATCAGGTTTTTTGGTTGCTAATTTTAAGGGTCACAGGATGCAGATGTCAGCTACTATAAAAATTGACAATTCGATATAAATAAACAATTAAATTAAAGTACTGTATGGTGAGAAACTTAGCACTAACTTCAAGTTACTGTGATTCATTAGTGTATTATCAGGAAGACTGGAAAATTTTGTAAAATGTGGTGCCTAACTTCAAATTATCGTCAGCTAACAAAAATCAAAATAGGCTGCAGCACCAGGCACAACACTTCCATTGCAACAACATTCATAGAGGCTTTTGTAGTATTTTAATCCCATTCCTTTAAGCATAATATTTTCATCCTGTGCAGTGTTCAGGGGGATTATACCCCCACTTCTCAAAGTTGGGATATGGATCTGAAATCTGGTGCTGCACCAGTCAGTAATTGTATTTATCAAACTGCAATACTGGACACTTACCAGAACCTCATGCAAGTCACAAGAGGCTTCTGCATCAGTGCCCCTGCAATATATGCAATCAAATGTACTTATACCAAATTTGTGTCCTCAAGAGATAAATGATGTGGAAGGGAGCAGTGGCCAACAGTGCAGTGGGTCTGATGTTTACAATATTAATTAATCTATTAAGGGAAGTAAGGATAAGCCTCATAAGAGAAATATTTGTTCTGGATAAAGTGGAACATCACCTATGACAAAAAATTATTTACACAACTGGAATGTGAAATGAAATCAAATGTGAGTTCTTACAGCAGTAATTATCAGATCATGAGATATGGTCTGAAATGCTTCACACAACTCTACACTATTTTGCATTTCAAAATGTTTTTTTGTTGTATATTTACAGCTGTGTGGTAAAACCTCAATATAATTATTGTTAATACAGTGAATATGTGATATAAAGAACAAGCATTGCTTTTAACTTCTAGATCAGTATAAACACCATATTGTGAGAAGTTGGTAAATTTTGCTGTTTACAAAAAAAAGCATAGCCTTATAAACTACAGGAGCAGTGTTCATGGATCAAAGTTATTTTGTAAAAAGTTAAAAGCATAAATGTAAGCTGTGTAAACAGCAGGTCCACTGTACTTATCCCACCGTTGAGTTTGTCCCAGCATTGAGTTGGGATGTAAGAAGAGAATTCTTCCCAGCTTTCTTACATGTTGCACCCTTAGACCTATGGACAAGGTATGTCTCTCATTTCAGTTTCAGTGAGGTTAGTGTTTACTGTGGTCCTCCTGTAGCTCTTGTGATAACACGTTGGTTGCCACTGGTAATGTCATGATGTTTTCTTCTGCAATGATTGGAGCAAGAAAAGTACTACAATCATGACAGTTCACCAGTTGTTGATCATCTCTGTATAGATAAATAGCTGTAGTCCTAATGGTATGATACTGTTCTATGTAAAGATACATAGCTCCTTCAAAACTGCCAGCGTAAAAAATATTAAGTGTACCAAGTGTTAAAAACATACTCTGAAATTGAGAAAAATTAATAGGTTGCAGCTAAGCTAATTTCTCCAGTTTAGTCTAATATAAGCAGAAGATATAAGTGATCACTGGTCAGACATATTAAGAACAATTTTTTTTTTGTTGAAATTGAATAGGGGAGTGAGCCTGGAAAAGTTAGATCTCAGGCATGTTTGTTACAGCATTCATTGATTGAGGATGGAGCTGTAAGTTCGGAAGATATTGAGCATTCAAGTCCAGAGTGGTAAAGCTATTAATTACAAATTGTTTTTCCTTGTGTAGCAGTACATCATAATGCTTTTGAATCAGTCATAATACTTTTAAAGATGAGCCCTGTCCCTAGCCTTAAGATGGCTCTATCTCCTACCTGATTGGCACAATTTCATGAATAAGTTAAAATTAAATAAACATGATTATGATGAGTATTATATAAGTAACTATGGCAGTGCAATTACTAACTATTGAGAAATAAGACAGGGAGAAGTAAAAGTTAACATTTACAGCAAAACAGCAGCCATCTCCAAACACTTCACACTGGCTAGTGAGAAGTAAAAGTTAACATTTACAGCAAAACAGCAGCCATCTTCAAACACTTCACACAGGCTATGTGACTAAGGGAGTTTTCAAGACATAAATCCAATTATTTGTATTAAATTCTATGCCTATCATTCATACGAATTTGTGGCATCTGGAGATGAAGGGGCGACATCACCAAAACCTAGTTTTGGATAAATCACATTCAAAGTTTAGCTATGGTGTACTACACTTTTCTCTTGACTTACCAAATTATTGTTTTATCCATTTTAATTGTATGGCCTAGCTGTTTAACATTTATTTATTTTCTGAAAAATAGATTTTATTGCTAAATTTTTATACCCCAATTTGAAAACTGGTTATGGTAATTAGAATACCCATTATGTATGTATGTGGTATTTTTAAAATCAATGTTTTTCACCTAAACTACTGTATGAACCGTTTAATTGAAAACTAAAATGCTGAGTTTTTATAAATTTTTATAATGAGTTGCAAATTCTTACAATATTTTTTTGTTTAAATCTTATAATTGTTCGTTCATTATTGTCCTATAAACTGTAATGAACATTTACATCCTCTTTCCTTCTGACAGCCACTACATGATAATGAGGAATTTTTGGTCACACATTGCTAGTACACCCTCGATTCTTTTCTTACGAGGCTTAGTATACCTTGCTCTGCTTTTGGAATTCATAGAAAATGCATGTGCCTATCACATAACTAGCGATGCCAGATCTGGTGATGTCGCCCCTTTACCTCTGAATACTTCATATGAGAAAAATCATGCAAATGTATTTTTTATGGTTACTTGATAAAAAGATACATTCTATGTATATAACATTAGAATGTTTTTAATCATTGTTACTATAGTTTGGGCAGATATGGATGGCAAGTGGTATCAGATGACACAGCTGTTTTTACTTGTTTGTATAATTAATTGATAAAGGGATATATCCCTTTATTAGGTAGCTCTATGATTTTTCACGTATGTGCTTGATGGGTGTGGAAGATAATAGAAATACATTAGTTAATGTCTTGTGAAGTCTACTTGCTTGCATAGCCTTCTTAAAGTCTGTGGAGACAGCTGCTGACTACTAGGTAAACTTGGAAACCACAAGTTCTAGCCCACCCAGGACAAGGTGGAGAATCAGAAATAAGGCCTCTCTAGACAGAGGGCCATGCTAGATATCACTGGAGAACACACACATTCTCAAACATGATCCTTATGAACCATTTGTTGGTTTTGCTGTTAAGTGAATCATGTCATAATATTGTATCATGTAACAAGTAGTCATGCATCACACATTAGTCATATCAGTGTCATTTACACTCATTGAATACATACCTGAAAACTGTAACCTGAAAGTATTTAAGTATTATTCAACATGATTCACTCTACAGCAAGACAAACAAATAAGGTATGTGTTTGAGTTTGCATGTGCTGCCCCATTTATAGCTAGCATGGGGTTCCATCTAGAAAGGCCCCAGTTACGAATCTCCACTGCATCCCGGGTGGGCTAGATATTGTAGATTGCAGGTGTACATCTTCATACTTAATGGGCTAGATAATTCCAATCATATATTCTGAATTAACTTATTCATAAATTCTCTATCATGAGCCTCCTTAGTGCAGGGAGGGTTTATATTCCAAACAGCACTATAATCAAAGAAAATATGGTTTTGGTTTCTGTTATCTGCTTGATATTCTGCTCAAGGAGGCTATTCATCTAGAGCTTAGGGAGCATTTGTATCAGCTTTGCTATTTATCCTCTGATAAATAAGTATACCCTTGTCACAGTTGCAATTTCCCAATTACTCACACTTGCCTCAGTGCAGTGTTAAGTATTCAGCCTAACTCATCTCTTGTTTTAGATTAACCATTTCACTTGATATGCTGGACACAGCAGTAGTGCAACTCTGATATGGTTGTGGTAATTTGATAAAACTAAACATGTATATGAGTTGAATTTACCAGGTAGCTCAAGAGCATTTATAACAAGAATTTTTTGTAATTTTTAACATTCCTTGAAACCGTGCTGTAGTAATCACCACTTTTTTTTTTTTTATTCCTAAATGCTACAGTATTGTTGGATCAAAGATAAAACATGGCAAATATAAAAAAAAATGGTTTCTGGGGATATATAAACTCATCTACCAGAGTGGTACACTTTTGACAGGAAGGATGTCTGACTAGTTGATGTTTGAGGCAACCTTACTTAAATTAAAAGAGGTCTCTCAACTCTACAAATTTTACTTCTTTTCACTGTATTTCACTTGCGTAACATATGCTTGTTCTTTTCACACTGAACAATAGAATGATGATGGATCATGAATATGTTTAAAAAGTTCAGAATGAAGCTGTAGAACTCTAAGAAAAACATAAATGTTATAAACTACTTTTTATTCTCTGTTGATTTTTCAAAGAAATGACAAGCTACTGTATTTAAAAATTGATGTATTTAATTGAAGAATTTCTCCTGAACATGATGCTGTACTATATTTTAGATAATGAAGGAAGGAAGAAAGATATCCTTTTATGTGTGTAATGAACAATTGTGTATGTGTGTGCCTCTCTCTACAATATAGAATAGAATGGCTGTTGTCCACTGTGCACATCTTGTCCTAAAAATATGCCTTCTTTCCTTTTCTGCATTATCTGAAACAACTGCACCATGTTTTGAGAAATTCTAATAAATTATTTTTAATTGCAATAGCTTTTCAACTACATCACAAAGAAGAGGCAGGCTGCCTCAAGTGGCAAACAGTCACAGACATCCTGTCTGGTTAGAGAGAGGAAGGGGAATCCAGTCATGGTGTACTACTCTGGCAGATGAGTGTAGCTATACATCCTCAAAAACCATTCCATGTTGCTCTTATGTCTTTTATCTGATTACACAATAGCATTCACAAAACTTAAATTTATTTCAGTGCTGGTTCATAGACTTAAAAATAATTTTAAATAAAGCTTGTTTTAAGGATTTTTAAGCTATTTTGTAAATTCAATTAATTTCCTTTATATTTGGTTTTACCAAATTACAACAATATCTGAGTTGTGCAGTTATTGCAGAATCCAAATGTATCAATTATCTTGAAGAGATGAGTTATGACAAAGAATATAAACAAATGTAACTTCGAGGCAAGTTTTTCGAATGACAGGGATCAAAGTCTGCGGGGCCTTGAACCACTATATTAAAACCAGTCCAATTTGCTAAGTTTTTTGAATGACAGGGATGAAAGTCTGAGGGGCCTTGAACCACTATATTAAAAGCAGTCCAATTTGCCACCTAGGGTGGAATCAAGATGTAGGTACAGTGCTACCACTTTTCATAAAACTATTTATGTAGTACATCTAAAAGACACTAGAAATAAGACTGATAAATAATAAATATAATTTTCACATATTATATTCAACAAAAAGTAAAGTCAATATATATATATATATATATATATATATATATATATATATATATGATATCTTATATCTGGACTTTAGTAAAGCATTTGACAAGGTACCCCATCAAAGGAACCTGAGAAAGGTTAGGGCACACGGGATAGATGGGAAGGTGTTAGGCTGGATAGGGTCATGGCTTAGCGACAGGCAACAAAGAGTTGTAATAAACGGCTCAAAATCCGAGTGGGGTCACGTAATTAGTGGGGTGCCACAGGGATCAGTATTAGGGCCACTGTTATTTCTAATATATATCAGTGACTTGGATAGTGGAATTAGTAGTGATGTTAGTAAATTTGTGGACGACACAAAGATAGGTAGATTAATTAGGTCAGAACTGGATGCCATTGCCTTGCAGGCAGATTTAGACAGGATGAATGAATGGACGGACAGATGGCAAATGCAATTTAATATTAATAAATGCAAAGTACTTAGCGTAGGTAGAGGAAACCCACACAGTAGGTACACATTAAACAACCAAACTCTGGTAGGTACAGGGTACAAGAAAGATTTATGAGTTATAGTTAGCTCTGAACTCCGTCTAGGAAAACAATGCATAGAGGCCAGAAACAGGGCAAATAGGGTAATAGGATTAATTTTTAGGAAGGGTACTAGGATTAATTTTTAGTAGTGTTAAAAGTAGAAGGCTGGGAGTAATATTAAAGTTATACTTGGAGCTGGTCAGACCTCATCTAGACTACGCTGTGCAGTTCTGGTCCCCACATTACAGGAAAGATATAGGTCTATTAGAATCAGTACAGAGGAGAATGACTAAAAGGATACAGGGGATGAGGAGTATTCCTTACAAGGCGAGACTGAAGTTATTAAATTTACATTTTTTAGAGAGACGTAGGTTAAGAGGGGACCTGATAGAAGTCTTTAAGTGGTATAAGGGTTATAACAAGGGGGATGTAAGCAAACCAGGGTAGAACAAGAAATAATGGGTTCAAGCTTGAAAAATTTAGGTTTAGGAAGGAGACAGGAAAAAGTTGGTTCTCAAATAAAGTGGTAGATGAGTGGAATGGACTCAGTAATCATGTTGTTAGTTCTGGGACATTAGGGAGCTTTAAGATAAGATTAGACAGGTTTATGGATGGGGATAATAGATGGAAATAGGTAGGTATATTTCGTACAGGGACTGCCACGTGTAAGCCTGGTCGCTTCTTGCAACTTCCCTTATTTCTTAAGTCATGTTCTTATTTATATATATATATATATATATATATATATATATATATATATATATATATATATATATATATATATATATATATATTGGAACCTCAGTCTCGAACTCATTTAATTTCTGAATTCCATTCAAAATCCTAAATGTTAAAAAACCGAAACTATTTTCCACATAGGAGTCAACATAAAATGCATTAATCCATTCCCAGACACCAGTCTACCCTGTCTTAGTGACTTATGACAGATGCTCCCACAGCCAAGATGGCTGCTTCACAATATCAGCTCACAAATTATTTATCCAGAAAGGCTGTAATGAATGAACTTAGTGACACAAAACTCATCAGAAGATACTGTTTAGACAACTAGTGAGGGAAGTCATACAGAAGTACACAGAGAGGAGCAACTCATTTACCACCAAAATGAAGGTGATCATAACACTTAGACATCTTGCTACTGGGGAAAGCTATTGGAAAAATGCAGTTGTGCAGTAATGATGGCATTGGGGTCATTGAGAGAGCCACAGGTGGCTCAGATTGCTCCTGAGCACTGAAAACAGTTTACATCGAGGCTTTTCAACAGGGTCACATTTACTTTATTTCAAAGACTGAATTACTGTCTCTCCTCCAAATATATAAAAATGAAGTAGATATTTATAGAAACTATAAATTAATAATAAACAGCAGCTTTTGCTATATCTTTTAATATTTGAAATCAAGTAACTTTGTTCTAGAACCGAATTATGGTATCACAACTGAAGCAATAACGAGTTCAAAATTTTGTGAAAACCAAATTGTTCGAAAAGGGAGGCGTTTGGTAACCAAGGTTCATAATATATATATATATATATATATATATATATATATATATATATATATATATATATATATATATATATATACATATATATATATACACACACACACACACACACACACACACACACAGGGTATAATATGAGTTTCTGCAGATATTGCTAGAGTTGAAAGTACAGGTTATTTTAAGTTAAAAATGTTCTATGCACGTATGCGTTTTGAGGCGTTGTTTAGCCATGGTATGAAATTCAAGTGTGGTTGGATGACAGCTACAACAGCTGGCCTGGGCAGGTAACCATGGTGGAGAAACACCATTCCTACACACTCCTTATTACTTTAAGTTATGCAGTACAATCTGAAAGTATTCATTGTCACTGTCTTGGAGGGAAACTATGTGATCTGACTAATATTCAGCTGATTTGCTGCTAGCCTCACTGCTTCCCACTCCTTGCCAAGGCAGGCATGGTGCCACACAGCCTATTATTTTATTTGTCATTTATTACATCCATACTATCATTGTGTAATGTTTAGCAGTAATCGGTATTGGTCTGTTGTTGTTACTCATTTTGTCATGGGATACTGTAAAGCTCCAAAACCTGTAGAAAGCATGACTGAATTATTCACAATTTCAGATCCCCACCATAAATACCTGCCTGGCTGTTGTATCCGTTGCCAGGCCACACTTGAATTTCATGCCTCAGCTAAAACCACCTAAAAACACACATGTGCAAAGAACATTTTCTACTTAGAATAATCTGTACTTTCATCTCTGGCAATATCTGCAGAAACTCGTGTTACACCGTGTGTGTGTGTGTGTGTGTGTGTGTGTGTGTGTGTGTGTGTGTGTATATATATATATATATATATATATATATATATATATATATATATATATATATATATATATATATATATATATATATATATATATATAAAGGGTGTCCCATGAGTTAAGGTGCATACGTGGATTTGATAGTTTAAGTAATTCTAAATTGAAAATACTCAATACACGCATGCTGTGTTTTGTTTTATTTTGTGAGAAATTAATGTGTGAGTTGTGTGTTGCCGGGAACCGCTCACCTGGGTGGGCCTCTACTTCCTTCCTTCCCTCCTCAGCTCACTACATACTTGATTGGTGCTGTGTGGCATCAGTTTTTTGTGTAGTATGATTTCTGCAGTCAAATTCTTCCAGGAAACAGTTAGCAAATGATATTAAATTTTTGTATGTTTCTGTGAAGAAAATGTACATGTAACACAAATTGTTAAAAGTTACTTTTTTCAACATACATGGCAACTCTCCAGCTTCACAACAACTGCCTGGTGATCCTGCCACTCCTATAAATGTCCCTTTAGATTATATGATATTCTTTCTAAGTGATGTCAAATTGTGCTATGTTCTGTGAATTTTATCCCTTTATATATTTGTATATTTGTATTCTTGTACTGGTACTGCTGATAGTAGGGCTTGGTACTGTCACCTGGACAGTACTGTCCAGATGTCCATCGAATATTAGGTGTTACTGAATGTGAAAGGCATTTTCACAGCAGCAAAAAGATGCACTTTGGCAGTCAGCTGTTTGACAAGGCCAGTCACTTCAGTGTCAAGAGGTCAACTGATGAGTGTTGAAGAGCTGATAGTTGCAATGAGTTGTCATGTATATTTAAAAGTAGCACTTAACAACCATTATATTGCTGCATTACCTGTACATTTTTTTCACTGACACATATAATAATTTAATCTGTCATTTGCTAACTTTTTTCCTGCAAGGAAAAAAGTTAGTGTAGATTGTAAAAAAAAGTGTCGATGTTAGTCTAGATTGGAAAAAAGACTAGATTGTGCATAGAAATTGTCACCTAATGCTGCATGGCACCACAAGTAGTAAGCCTAGGAGGGAAGCAAAGAGGCAAAGGCCCACCCAGCTGAGCAGCTCCCACAACACACAACTTACACATTAATTTCTTGCAAAATAAAACTAAACATAGCATATGTGTATAACTAAACATAGCATATATGTATAGAGTATAGAATTACTTAAACTGTCAAATCCCAAACTATGTGCTGTAACTCACGGGACACCCTGTATATCAATATACAAGTAAAGAAACATAGCATACTGTACAGTATGTTTTAAGGTGGGCAACATTATGTATAACTGTTTTTATAAGATAATCTGAAGAAATGCAAGTGAAAAATAGGTTTTTTACTAATGAAACAGCACCACTCACACCCACCCATCCTGACCCAGGCCCTGGTGAGGCAATGACCTCATTATGACATGCTGCTTTTATTAATTGACACAAGATTTAAGACAGCTATGTTATATTTAATAGTACTTTAGAGTAATTTCAAGGAATATAAGTAGAAAATATATAATTTACTTCACAAAAAATAAATACAGTGGTACTTTGATATATATCCGCTTTGGAATAAGTCCAATTTAGTATACATACTGTTTTGAAAAAAAAAAAAAAAAAATTGCTTGGTATATGACCTTTGCTTGGAATACAAACATACTTGTAAGGGTCACAATGAGTCACAACACTGCATGCATGACAAAGTCATGGTTGCCCACAAGCAGTATTGCCAGACTGGCAGGACTCTCTTCAACAATAACATCTTCCTTCTCGGCACTATCCTAGTAGTCTCTTGACTCTTCTCAGCAAGGTAAAGTGAAGTTAAATATTCATTTATTTCATCTAATTGCTTTGGTATTTACTGTATTTGATGGCATGTAAGACGGACCTTTTTTCATAAAAATGGCTCAAAAAATCACCCTGCATCTTATGTGGGAATGTGAAGCCTCCTGTAGATTTAATTTTGAAAATTTCCTTCACCTATACACCCAAAGATTTACACTACAGTATTATAGACAAGGGTGCTATATCATATTTTTTAACCATAATATGATACAAAGAAATGCTGAAAATGGAAACGCAGCCCTACTCAGTGTGTTGTTGACATCTCGGCAGTTGGGGTGTGTTCTTTGCCTCATTCCCATGACAAAGCCACTACCTCTGTTTTATTACTGAAATCATGTAGAATATTTTCACTATTGTGATTGGTTGCTTTTTTGTTCAGCTGTACTGCTAGCTTGCTTTAAACATTACATGTTTACATAAAAAACTTTTTTTTCCCTGAATATGCCCAGTTGAAATGGGGATGTGTCGTATATGCCCATGCGGCTAACCGTATTTGATGGCTTATAAGATGTGCCTTTTTCCAAATAAAGTCTCAGAAAATAAGCCTGTGGCTTATAAGGCCAAGGTTCAACTTTGAGGCAGTGGCTAGTGGTAAGTCTATGGCAACATTCTATCCTGGCGTGCCTGTCAAGTGACGTTGCAGATCTGGGAGTGCCATCAGTGGCCCTTAAATCAAACTCCAAATATCTTCGCACATGTAAACAAAGTGATGACCACTTCTACACCACAAAAAACTCACTTCGGCAACAATGTATAACAGGTTATACTTACTGGTAATTCACATAAAATAACACCAGTCAGGAAGAAATTAAGTGACAACACTTACATTGCATGTACCAAAACAAACTCGCTACCAAGCCTGGTGACATGCACAAGATTCACTGTGTTCCTTAGTATGATGCCACTGTTCCTGGAGTTAAGACATCAATAGAATAAATTTATTTTCATGGATTTCAATTTGAATAAAAAAAAACTACAATCATACTAAATTTCATGATGAACAGAACAAATTTATTTTTAAACTTTCTTTTGTCTTAGAAATAAACTGAATATTTCAAAATAAAAATACATTGTAGAGAATAAGGTAAATCTATTTTCACACATCCTCATGTTTTGAAAATGTACTAAAATATTACAACTAGAAATGTGTACAAATTATGATCGTACAAAATATGATGTACAAACTTTATTACCCCTCTAGGTTCTGACAATTCTAAGGACCAGTGCTAGTAGATCCTGGCAAACACTAAAGTTTTTAAATATAAAATATTGGGATCTAATAAAGATCTGAATACATATGAGAGGGCTTCAAATGTCAGATGATACCCTTCACTTCATATTCAGAGCTTAAACTTTTTTTTTTTTTGTCTGCCCAAACTGAGGTGCGTCTTATAAGCCATCAAATATGATATGTATTTTAATATCAAGCAGTGTTTAAATTACTTTATACAACCTCATCAATGTACTGTATAATATGCCAATTAACAATAGGATTTTTTTATTTATTTATTTATTTATTTATTTATTTATTTTATTTTATTTTTTTTATTTATTTATTTTTTTTGGGGGGAATGGATGAATTGTTTTCCCTTTAATTGTTATGGGAAAAATTTGTTTGGTATATGTCCTGTCTGGTATAAGCCCAAGGATCTGGAATGGATTAAGGATGTATACTGGGGTACTACTTTAATGATGAAAATAAAATTAACTCCGAATGGCAAAACACAGGTGACTTCACCCTAAAATGAATCACTCACCACATGTCCCCTGGGAAGTGATCCACCTTGCTTTGTTTCGAGAAGCAACAGCACTGCACCCACACCATGACCTCACCTTAGCCACCATTTTGGACTGGTTGCAATATAACAAAATTGTATAGGATTGTAGTTGCCAAGACTGTCATTTCATGTGCACATTTGCTGTTAAAATGTATTTGATGTAACAAAAGGAGTTTAAAAACTGAAGTATTTCTGAAGACAAACATCACATTTTACATAATTCTAAGTATCTAGGTAGCTTTTTGAGGTATCTGGCATCTTGACATCTTTTCCTGAATAACTTTTACTTAACTATAGAAAACCTGTATGAGAAAAAGACAATCTCTAAATTACTAAACTGGTGTGACCTTTTATGCAAAATAGACAACGATGAAGATCTAAAGGTTTCGTTAAATCTTTGAAATTTAAAAACCAAAGCAACTATATTTTATAATGAGTAAGTGTAGATAATATGGAGTGTGATTGTTTAAGACTGCTTGATGGCAGTAATCCTATGTGTTAAGGTGCAATTTTCATAAAATGTATTTTATACTGAGTTTTACACAATCAGTGAAATTAAATTTCAAGTTTGGACAATTAAGAGCTGGTCCTAACCTCCTTGTGTTTGACATAGGCTTCTACATTATGTTCAAGTTATAAAATAATGAACTGGTAAAATATATGAAGTAATTGTAAATGTTTATAGTATCCTTAACCTAATAAGTTAGATGGTCATGGTGCCCACACTCAACCACAAACATTTTTCTATAAAGGACTGATCATTACCAGTCACACTGACCGCTTTGATAAATTATTCAGGTTCCATGAGTCAAGCCATTTCCCACTGACAGCACTTGAATGCCAAACAGAAAAATCAAATAACAGGATAACTGTCTTGAAACTTCTCTTAAAAGGGTTCAAGTCACTGGAAGGAGGAAATACAGAACCAGGCATGGAGTTACAGAGTTTACCAGAGAAAAGGATGAATGATTGAGAATACTGGCTAACTCTTGCATTAGGGAGGTGGACAGAATAGGGGTGAGAGAAAGAAGAAAGTCTTGTGTAGCAAGGCCGCAGGAGGAGGGAAGGCATGCATTTTGCAAGATCAAAAAAGCAGTTGCCAAGAAAATAGTGGTAGAAGACAGCAAGAGATGCATCACTGTGGCAATGAGAAAGAAGCTGAAGACAGTCAGTTAAAGGAGAGGAGTTGATAAGAAGAAAAGCTTTTGATTCCATCCTGTCTAAAAGACTGGTATAAGTCGAACCCCACCTCCACCCATACATTTGAAGCATGCTACATATATGGACAGATAAGGCCCCTATACAGAGCTAACAACTGGGGGCTGAGAAAAAAACTGGCAGAGACAACTCAGAATGCCTAACTTCAAAGAAACTATTTTAGCTAGAGATGAAATGTGAAATTCCATTTTAGATTATAAGTATAAAACAGACTGAGGATGTTCAGTGTAGAAGAGGAGGGCAGTTGAGTGTCACTGAAGAAGAGGGAACAGTCGTCTGGAAGGTTGTGTCAAGTTCATAGATGGTGGAATTGAATTTTTGAGGCAGTGAACAATACTAAGTTTACTCTGCTCCAATCAGGAATTTTAGAAAGATCAGAAGTCAGGCATTCTGTGGCTTCCCTGCATGAAATATTAACTTCCTGAAGGGTTGGACGTCTATGAAAAGATGTGGAAAAGTGCAGGGTGGTATCATCAGTGTAGGAGTGGATAGGACATGAAGTTTGGTTTAGGTCATTGATGAATAATAAGAAGAGAGTGGGTGACAGGACAGAAACCTGTGGAACACCACTGTTAATAGATTTAGGAGAGGAACAGTGACCGTCTACCACAGCAGCAATAGAGTGGTCAGAAAGATGAAGTTACAAAGAGCTGTAGGAGGGTAGTTTGGAAATCAAAACTTTGTGCCAGACTATCAAAAGCTTTTGATATGTCCAAAGCAACAGCAAAAGTTTCACCAAAATCTCTAAAAGAGGATGACCAAGACTCAGTAAGGAAAGCCAGATCACCAGTAGAGCAGCCACAACAGAATCCATACTATTGATCAGATATAAGGTTGTGAAGTGAGAGATGTTAAGAATCTTCCTGTTGAAGATAGATTAAAAAACTAGAGAGGTAGGAAATCAAAGCTATAGGATGGTAGTTTGATTAGAGCAGTCACCCTTTATAAGAAAAAGTTGAATGTAGGCAAACTTCCAGCAGGAAGGAAAGGTAGATGTTGATAGACAGAGTTGGAAGTTTGCAAGGTGCAAGCACAGAGGCACAGTTTCAGAGAACAATAGGTCCATAAGCCTTCCAAGGGTTGAGGCTAGAGAAGGCATGGAAAACATCACTGTGAAGGGCAAAAACATGAGTTAAAGGTAAAAATGTTCCAGAACTTGAAGCTAAAATGCATATCCATTTCTAACTTATCTCCTGGATCATTTATATTTCCTGCAGAGTAAATGATGGTCAAGTGCACATCATATTCAGATTAAAACAGAAGTTTTAAACTACTTACCTTAAAGTTTGAGGACCAAGTGATTCAGTACCATTATCTGAAGCAGGGATGTGTATGCCATGTTGAAATGAGATATTCATATACCCCTTCCTCCCTCTAATTTCCATTCTTCATCAGGCCTAAAATCAATGGTCACAATTGTCAGGAAGGTTCTAGAAATTACTCTCATTGTCTAATCAACTGGTATGTTAATGATGGTGTAAATATGTTCTTTCTTTGTGCCCCCTCAGATTTTGCATTTCTGATATCTGGAAAAATCTTCTCCAGCTCCATCCCTATGAGACTTTATGAAGGTTAATATAATTATTCTTGGAAAAGATTGGATATTCATGAATATGAATCATGATGAAACACACAGCATACTTAGTCCCATACATTCATCAATATCATAAAAATATTGGAAATTAGTACTTCAGAGATTCCACACAGACTCAGCCCAGCATAGGACAAGAGAAGCACAGAGTGCATGCATGGGCTACACAAAATTTACAAAAGCAAATTACCTTGAAATATGAGTTAGTATTAACATCTGTGGGTTCAAGTTGTATGAAGCCAAAGGTTAGAATGGTTGTTTATCATATTTGATAAGCCTGCAACATCTGAAAAATCACAAATACCATTAATTTAACTTTGATGGTGATCCAGGTGAGGAATTGAAGTATGACACAAAAGCAGAGTGCAGCATGGCAACCCTCCGTGCTTCATCTTCACGGACCTTCTTCATTTCCTCCTCTTTCAGCTTTGCTTCTCGCTTGTGAAGGTCACTCTCATGTTCTAAGTCAGTTATTAGTCTGAAAGGCAATAATAATAAATATTACTATATTTCATACTAAGCATCCTGTTAGTGAAGTGATAAGCACTTTCAGCTCAAAACTTAATTAATTAATTAACACACACACACACACACACACACACACACACACACACACAGAGCCAGCAGCAGCCAGCAACACAGAAAATTAGAACTCCCACTGATGTGAGTGTCACATTGTGCAAACTGGTAACTCCTCAGTCTGAAAAATATCTGCTGGGAGAAAATAACTACATGGCAACTTAGGTTTGCCCCTAATATGTTTTTGAAAGTACAGAATAATGGATTCATTGTTTGACATATTGACATAAGGAAGAGTCATCTTTTGTGTTATAATGGAAAATATACAGGCCATGATTAAATGATATGAATGTTAGAGATTCACTAGAATAGTAAAACAAATAGAAAAATAAGCTGTAAGAAAGTAAGTGAAGAAATAGAGAGATGTGGGATGTAAAGCTGTGCCTCTATTTTCTTCATCATTCTAGTAAAACTCCAACACTTGCACCATGTAATCATGGCCTGTATATTTTCAAGGCACTGTACATCACTTTGTTTAAAAGAAAAACAGCTGTTTTGCTAGCCAAAGCAAGGAACAGTCACAAAAGATAACTTTCCCTTATGTCAATATGTCAAACACTGAATCTGTTATTCTATGTTTTCAAAAACACATAGGGGCAAACCCAAGTTACCATATAGTTATTTTCTCCCATCAGGTTTTTTCAGAATAAGAAGGAGCAAGATGCAGTTTGTGCAATGTGACGATCACATCAGTAAGGAGTTCTAATCAAGCATGTCACTGACTGTAGGTATACATCATTTTTTTCATTATTCATTTATTTATTTTTTTTTAAATAGAACTACACAAAAACCTTTTCTGTTCTGAGATGATGCTGTTAAGTTTTGGAATCTGTTTACACTCTTGTTGCAGGTCTTCAATTTGAGCTGAAAACTCTTCTCTAATACGTTTCTCAGCTACTTTCACTTCTCCTTCCCTGCTCTCCACTTTCTGTGAAAGAGGTAATGTGAGATGAAAAGTGAAAAGTAAAGGTTTACATTTCATATGAATTCTGATATTAATAAAAAAAAAGTATTATGCCGTTATTTACATGGTACAGTTTTCAAATTAGAAAACTTGTGACAAGCAAAGCAATGCCTCAAGAGCAGCATGTTACCACACACACACACACACCAGTGCTGGGCACTTCTGCTAGTTAGTCTGCAAATTCACAATAGGGGAAGTTCCATTTCATTTGTGGATTAGTGTTTGTGGTATTACTTCTACTAACCTCTGCTAATATGTGGAGGAGCCAGCCTGGTTCTATGTATCTATCAACTTGTTAAACATAAGTTATTAGTTGTTAGTTCTAATGTACTATTAAGTCTATTATGTAACTATGTATAGGAGAGTATATTGATATGATTACTCATGTGTTTGAAATTTTTGTTTTATTCATTTTTATTCTGATTTTTTTTCATGTCCAGACTCAGTATTTTTTTTATCTCCAACATTACAGCTGTGCTATATGGTCAGTGCTGTACACTGTACTGGCCTAGTGTGGCTGAAATTGAATACAAGCACAAGGTGAATTGAATTCTTAGACTCTTAAATCTCATTTCATGTATGTAAGGGACAGCCTCAATCTGAAAGATTCTTCAAATATTGAAATAAAAACTTATTAACTTCACAAGTTTTTTAAGTTGTTGCCTTTTCCACTTTTTACAAAAAGTTTATTCAAATCAACCTCAGGAGATTTTATTATAAACATCATAATAAGTATTTTAAAGAAAATAAAGAAAATGAATATGGAAATAGTTGTGACAGTCACACTGGAAATTCTCATTAAAAATAAGTTTAAAATAGATGGTTATCAGATTATTACAAATTAATTAGCATGATTACAAATCATCCATACTTGGAGTAGCAGTAGCATATGTATGGTCAATGCTGGTCATGAAAAAATAGTTTTCTCTATACTGTCTTTAAAATACAAAAATTGGAACTTTGAATACTGCATTACATCACAAATAGAGTGAAAGGAGATTTGAGAGCTATTAATAACAATTTTTGTTTGTGGTGTCAAGTTTTGTGGTGGAAGACTGCATATATTGTGTAGCTATTTGCGATAGTGGATTTTCAATTGCAATTTAAACTAAATCTCAAAATTTGTGGAATAGCAACTGCAAAAGTTATGGAACAAGTTAGTGGATTTGTAACAGCGGAAGTTCAAATTTGATAGTAATGCCCATTTCTGACACACACTCACACACACACACACACACACACACACACACACACGAATCTCTACAAGTTGTCACTTCAAAAATCTTTCCTACAAAGCATTGGTAAGGAAGCACATGATGAGATAAAAAAGGGCTTTTAGTTTGCTTCTTTTTCATAGACAAAAATATTTTTAAATTGTCAGTTTACATTTGTGGCAGGTGTCTTGCCAGACCAAACTCCTGTCATACCATGATATTTCAGCTCCTAATTTTGGTCTTTAACTGCTTTCTCCTTTACAAACAGGTGCCTAATTAGATGAGCCTGGCTGAAGATTCAATCTTTTGACCATGAAATTCTAAGTTATTATACATAATGTCACTATGATGCCTAAAAAAATCTTTTGTATGTACCATAAATCAAATACAGCATAAATACTTACTGCCTGCAGCTCAGTGATATCATTATTAAGTGCATGTATATGAGAACTGAGCTTGGTGTTGGTGGCTCGAAGAGCTGAATTCGCTGCCACCTGACTCCGGAGTCGCTCTTCTGCGTCACCACGACTTTCCTCCATCATCTGTAGCTGCTCCTCCAGTCCTCGAACAACTGCAAACTAAAATTTCAAATTTATCTCATCATCAAGGAATAACTGTGACTATGCAGAATTGTTAGACAGATAATATTTATACAAATAATCACACCATTATGCAATGCCACAAGGCAGACCAAAGAAAATATGAGGATTTGACAAACAAATTACACATGATGCACCTATTAGATCATCTATATTATTAGAGAGCCTATGATACTTACATGTTCAGCTTTAAGATGTTTTTTAAGAGACAGCAGTTGAGCTTGTGATGAGCTTCTTTCAGTAGAAAGTTGCACCTGAAGACTGGCTACCTCAGCTTGAGCTTCAGCTTTCCAGGCCTCAATACTGGCAAGCTTCCCCCTCATCTCTGTCTAATGATATATATATATATATATATATATATATATATATATATATATATATATATATATATTTTTTTATGTAGGAAGGACACTGGCCAAGGGCAACAAAAATCCAATAAAAAAAATGCCCACTGAAATGCCAGTCCCATAAAAGGGTCAAAACAGTGGTCAAAAATTGATGGATAAGTGTCTTGAAACCTCCCTCTTGAAGGAATTCAAGTCATAGGAAGGTGGAAATACAGAAGCAGGCAAAGAGTTCCAGAGTTTACCAGAGAAAGGGATGAATGATTGAGAATACTGGTTAACTCTTACGTTAGAGAGGTGGACAGAATAGGGGTGAGAGAAAGAAGAAAGTCTTGTGCAGTGAGGCCGTGGAAGGAGGGGAAGCATGCAGTTAGCAAGATCAGAAGAGCAGTTAGCATGAAAATAGCGGTAGAAGACAGCTAGATATGCAACATTGCGGCGGTGAGAGAGAGGCTGAAGACAGTCAGTTAGAGGAGAGGAGTTGATGAGACGAAAAGCTTTTGATTCCACCCTGTCTAGAAGAGCAGTATGAGCGGAACACCCCCAGACATGTGAAGCATACTCCATACATGGACGGATAAGGACCTTGTACAGAGTTAGCAGCTGCGGGGGTGAGAAAAACTGGCGGAGACATCTCAGAACACCTAACTTCATAGAAGCTGTTTTAGCTAGAGATGAGATGTGAAGTTTCCAGTTCAGATTATAAGTAAAGAACAGACCGAGGATGTTCAGTGTAGAAGAGGGGGACAGTTGAATGTCATTGAAGAAGAGGGGATAGTTGTCTGGAAGGTTGTGTCGAGTTGATAGATGGAGGAATTGAGTTTTTGAGGCATTGAACAATACCAAGTTTGCTCTGCCCCTATCAGAAATTTTAGAAAGATCAGAAGTCAGGCGTTCTGTGGCTTCCCTGCGTGATATGTTTACCTCCTGAATGGTTGGACGTCTATGAAAAGACGTGGAAAAGTGCAGGGTGGTATCATCAGCGTAGGAGTGGATAGGACAAGAAGTTTGGTTTAGAAGATCAATAATGAATAATAAGAAGAGAGTGGGTGACAGGACAGAACCCTGAGGAACACCACTGTTAATAGATTTAGGAGAAGAACAGTGACCGTCTACCACAGCAGCAATAGAATGGTCAGAAAGGAAACTTGAAATGAAGTTACAGAGAGAAGGATAGAAACCGTAGGAGGATAGTTTGGAAATCAAAGCTTTGTGCCAGACTCTATCAAAAGCTTTTGATATGTCCAAGGCAACAGCAAAAGTTTCACCAAAATCTCTAAAAGAGGATGACCAAGACTCAGTAAGGAAAGCCAGAAGATCACCAGTAGAGCGGCCTTGACGGAACCCATACTGGCGATCAGATAGAAGGTTGTGAAGTGATAGATGTTTAAGAATCTTCCTGTTGAGGATAGATTCAAAAACTTTAGATAGGCAGGAAATTAAAGCAATAGGACGGTAGTTTGAGGGATTAGAACGGTCACCCTTTTTTAGGAACAGGTTGAATGTAGGCAAACTTCCAGCAAGAAGGAAAGGTAGATGTTGACAGACAGAGCTGAAAGAGTTTGACTAGGCAAGGTGCAAGCACGGAGGCACAGTTTCGGAGAACAATAGGAGGGACCCCATCAGGTCCATAAGCCTTCCGAGGGTTTAGGCCAGCGAGGGCATGGAAAACATCATTGCGAAGAATTTTAACAGGTGGCATGAAGTAGTCAGAGGGTGGAGGAGAGGGAGGAACAAGCCCAGAATCGTCCAAGGCAGAGTTTTTAGCAAAGGTTTGAGCAAAGAGTTCAGCTTTAGAAATAGATGTGATAACAGTGGTGCCATCTGGTTGAAATAGAGGAGGGAAGGAAGAAGAAGCAAAGTTATTGGAGATATTTTTGGCTAGATGCCAGAAATCACGAGGGGAGTTAGACCTTGAAAGGTTTTGACATTTTCTGTTAATGAAGGAGTTTTTGGCTAGTTGGAGAACAGACTTGGCATGGTTCTGGGCAGAAATATAAAGTGCATGAGATTCTGGTGATGGAAGGCTTAAATACCTTTTGTGGGCCACCTCTATCATGTATAGCACGAGAACAAGCTGTCTTAAACCAAGGTTTAGAAGGTTTAAGACGAGAAAAGGAGTGAGGAATGTATGCCTCCATGCCAGACACTATCACCTCTGTTATGCCCTCAGCACACAAAGACGGGTCTCTGACACGGAAGCAGTAGTCATTCCAAGGAAAATCAGCAAAATACCTCCTCAGGTCCCCCAACTAGCAGAGGCAAAAAGCCAGAGGCACCTTCGCTTAGGGGGATCCTGAGGAGGGATTGGAGTGATAGGACAAGATAAAGATATGAGATTGTGATCGGAGGAGCCCAACGGAGAAGAAAGGGTGACAGCATAAGCAGAAGGATTAGAGGTCAGGAAATGGTCAAGAATGTTGGCCGTATCTCCAAGACGGTCAGGAATACAAGTAGGGTGTTGCACCAATTGCTCTAGGTCATGGAGGATAGCAAAGTTGTAGGCTAGTTCACCAGGATGGTCAGTGAAGGGAGAGGAAAGCCAAAGCTGGTGGTGAACATTGAAGTCTCCAAGAATGGAGATCTCTGCAAAAGGGAAGAGAGTCAGAATGTGCTCCACTTTGGAAGTTAAGTACATGTAGTCAGAGAATTTCTTATAGTCAGAGGAGTTAGGTGAGAGGTATACAACACAGATAAATTTAGTATGAGAGTGACTCTGTAGTCGTAGCCAGATGGTGGAAAACTCGGAAGATTCAAGAGCTTGGGCACGAGAGCAGGTTAAGTCATTGTGCACATAAACGCAGCATCCAGCTTTGGATCGAAAATGAGGATAGAGAAAGTAGGAAGGAACAGAAAAGGGGCTACTGTCAGTTGCCTCAGACACCTGAATTTCAGTGAGGAAAAGAAGATGAGGTTTAGAAGAGGAGAGGTGGTGTTTTACAGGTTGAAAATTAGATCTTAGACCACAAATGTTGCAGAAGTTAATGAAGAAAAAGTTGAGGGCAGTGTCAAGACACTTAGGGTCGTCGACAGAAAGGCAGTCCGACCTGGGGACATTTATGGTCCCCTCCCCAGATGGGGACTCCGAGGCTGGTGTAGGAGTCGCCATGATGATTTTAAAATTTTTGAGTGAAGGGTGTGTGTGTGTTATTAGGTGCTTGTAGTTTTGTGTGGAGGAAGAGAGTTGTCTTTAGAGGGCAGGCTGTGACTGCCCCCTTGTGTTGTGAGACACAAAGGGAAACGTTCAGTGAGGTCACAACTGGGTTTAATGATAAGTTCACAGCACCCCCTGAACAGTGCTTTAGACTTCACTGGGAGTAATTATCGTTTCGGCAGGTGTCTACTGCCTCCTTAGTTTGTATATATATAAACTATCTATTTCTCCATTTATGTCATTCACATATATTACAAACGTTATCGGTCCCAACACTGACCCCTGTTACCTTCAGCCAAGATGAATATATATATATATATATATATATATATATATATATATATATATATATATATATATATATATATATATATATATATATATATATATATATATATATACAGTAAAATCCCTCTCATCCGGCATTCGAGTATCTGGCACATTTTTCCCCGAGCCTTAAAATCAATAAAAAATCAATGTGTACTCATAAAATCGATTAAAATTCCTACGCGAGGCATACTTTGTCCCCTCGCCACCAGAGTGAACTGCTTCGCGCCACCCTCGGCCCACTGCACTGTGTTTACTCAGTGACTCAGTCCTGCGTGTGCACTGTTTATCGCCTGATGCCTACATCATGCCTAAAGTTGTAGAAAAGAGGAAGCGTGTTGTGCTCACACTTAAGCAGCTGATCAGATCAGCTGCTGATTAAGATCAGCTGATCTTTGTTATGGTAAGATGCGTGAGTGTAGGGTGGTGATTGTGGACATAATTTCACTTCTATTCAAGTATCCGGCAATATTCAAGTATCCGGTATGTCGGCAGTCCCGTTGATGCCGGATAAGAGGGATTTTACTGTATATATATATATATATATATATATATATATATATATATATATATATATATATATATATATATATATATATATATATATATATATATATATATATATATATATATATATGTTACAGTCAATACCTGAATCCAGACAATTTGTAAAGTGTAAAGTTATTTTTTCAGGCAATTTGTGAACTGCCTAACCTAACCTAACCTAACCTAACCTAACCTAACCAGGCAGTTCACAAATTGCCTGAAAAAATAAGTCACTTTACAAATTGTCTGGATTCAGGTATTGACTGTAACATATATATATATATATATATATATATATATATATATATATATATATATATATATATATATATATATATATATATAAAACAGTGGAATCTCAACTTATAAAGCTTAATTTGTTCTGTGACAGAGTTCATACCTTGATTTGCTTGTATGTCAGATCAATTTTCCGCACTGAAATTAATTGAAATGCCATTAGTCTGCTCCAGCCCCGCCCCCCAACCCCCCCAAAAAAAAAAAAATTGTGTGTTTTAGATAAGGAAAAGGTATTTATAAATAAAAATATTGTACAAAGCATAACATAACAAAATAAAATATAAAGAAATAAACTTTTTTAAAGTGTATTTACATTGGAGATCAAATGACTTTGGCTAATGGAAGATGTTGGTGGAGGGGGGGGTGGAGGAGGTAGGTGGAGGAGATGGGAGGAGTTCGTTTTGTTTCATGCTTTTTCAGTCACTTTCGTTTGCCATAAACTCTATTGCTTAATTGCTTAACTTACTGTATTTGTGGGCATATTAGACACACCTCTACATAAAACAGACCCCTATTTTACAAGAATGTTTTGTGGAAAAAATTCATATTATGTTTTACCATAAAGTTATGGAAAAAACTGGAGTGTGTGTATTTACCTAGTTGTGGTTCATGGAGGGGAGTAATCTCAGAGTACCCCATCTCTATATCTATCTAGTTTGGTCTTAAAAGCATGGATAGTTATGGCATTGACATCATCTTCACTGAGTTCATTCCATTTGTTCACACTTCTATAAGGAAAACTATACTTCTTGACATCTCTTCTACAGTTAACTTTCTTCAGCTTCTTACTATGTCCCCTTGTACTCTGTGTGTTTAAATTTATAAAACATTTTTTGTCCACATTTTCTATACCATTTATCATTCTATAGATGTTTATTAAATCTCCTCTCTCTCTCTCTCTTCTATTTTCAAGGGTAGGAATTTCCACCATTTTTAATCTTTCTTCATAGGTTGACTTGGTAAACTCCAGAACCATCTTAGTGACTGCTCTTTGTACTCTTTCTAATTTTACAATATTCCTCTTCGTATGAGGAGACCACACCACTGCCACATATTTCAATCTTGGTCTTATCGTGGAAATCAACTTTTTTATCATTCCTTCATCCAAATATGAGAATGCCATTTTTACTCTTTTTAACAAATTCATCATCTCTCCAGTATCTTATCAATGTGTCTGTCCAGAGTCAAATTTTCCATAACTGTT